>NC_084505.1:33535126-33740126 GCF_024500385.1 Phyllopteryx taeniolatus | reverse complement strand
CATACAAAGAAAGTAGAACAAATAAGATCAGAAATTAAGTTGTGTGTAAAAATGTGAAATGACACAGGGAAAAAGAAGTGAACACATGAAGAAAGGTAGGTGCAAAATGCCATGGAAAGCCAAGACAATGCCTAAAATCTATCAGTCATCAAACAGCAATCCAGCCCCTTGTCAGTGCAACTGAATACCAGCTGGTTCAGTCCAAATTGATGGCCGACAAAAAGGTCTCATTGCCAAGGTGTGAGTCAAGACACATCTCATAATGGGTAAGAGCAGATAGCTGTCTCAAGACCATCACAAACTAATTGTTGAGAAACATAACGATGGCATTGGTTACAGGCGCATATCTAAGCTTCTGAATGTGAGCACGGTTGGGGCCATAATTCGTGGAAAGCCAATCATACCACCTTACATTTGCCGCGATCAGGTGCTCCTCGCAAGATTTCTGACAGAGGAGTGCAAAGAATAATCAGAAGAGTTGTCCAAGAGCCAATGACCACCTGTGGAGAGCTTCAAAAAGACCTGGAATTAGTAGGTACTGTTGTCACAAGGAAAACAGCGAGTAATGCACTCTGCCGCCATGGCCTGTATGCATGCTCAAAAAAAAGCATGTCAAAGCTTGTTTAGTGTGCTGAACAACATTTGTACAAACCAGTTAAATACTGGGAGAATATAGTCTGGTTGGATGAGAGTAAAATTTAACTGTTTGGATGCCATAATGCACACCACGTTTGGAGGATAAATGGCACTGCACATCACCCCAAAAACACCATGCCAACAGTGAAGTTCGGAGGTTGGAACATGATGGTGTGGGGCTGCTTTCCAGTAAATGGTACTGGTAACCTTCACATTATGGAAGGAATGAATTATGGGCAAATCTACAGAGACATTCTTGACAAAAATCTGCTGCCATCTACAACCCCAATTCCAATGAAGTTGGGACATTGTGCTAAACAAATAAAAACAGAATACAATGATTTGCAAATCATGTTCACCCTATATTTAATTGAATACACTACAAAGACAAGATATTTAATGTTCAAACTGATAAACTTGATTTGTTTTTAGCAAATAATCATTAACTTAGAATTTTATGGCTGCAACACGTTCCAAAAAAGCTGGGACAGGGTCATGTTTACCATTGTGTTAAATCACCTTTTGTTTTAACAACATTCAGTAAACGTTTGGGAACTGAGGACACTAATTGTTGAAGCTTTGTAGTTGGAATTCTTTCACATTCTTGCTTGATGTACAGCTTTAGCTGTTCAACAGTCCGGGGTCTCCGTTGTCGTATTTTACGCTTCATAACGCGCCACACATTTTCAATGGGAGACAGGTCTGGACTGCAGGCAGACCAGTCTAGTACCCGCACTCTTTTACTACGAACCCACGCTGTTGTAAGAATGTGGTTTGCCGTTGTCTTGCTGAAATAAGCAGGGGCGTCCATGAAAAAGACGTTGCTTGGATGGCAGCGTATGTTTCTCCAAAACCTGTATGTACCTTTCAGCATTAATGGTGCCTTCACAGATGTGTAAGTTACCCATGCCATTTGCACTAACACAGTCCCATACCATCACAGATGCTGGGTTTTGAACTTTGCGTCCATAACAGTCCGGATGGTTCTTTTCCTCTTTGGCCCGGAGGACACAACGTCCACAATTCCCCAAAGAAATTTGAAATGTGGACTCGTCGGACCACAGAAGACTTTTCCACTTTGCATCAGTCCATCTTAGATGAGCTCGGGCCCAGAGAAGCCGGCGGCGTTTCTGCGTGTTGTTGATAAATGGCTTTTGCTTTGCTTAGTGGAGTTTTAAGTTGCACTTACGGATGTAGCGTCAAACTGTATTTACTGACATTGGTTTTCTGAAGTGTTCCTGAGCCCATGTGGTGATATCCTTTACACATTGATGTCGGTTTTTGATGCAGTGCCGCCTGAGGGATCGAAAGTCACGGGCATTCAATGTTGGTTTTCGGCTTTGCCGCTTACTTGCAGTGATTTTCTCCAGATTCTCTGAACCTTTTGATGATGATATGGACCGTAGATGATGAAATTCCTAAATTCCGTGCAATTTTACTTTGAGGACCATTGTTCTTAAACTGTTTAACTATTTTCTCACGCACTTGTTCACAAAGAGGTGAACCTCGCCCCATCTTTGCTTGTGAACGACTGAGCAATTCAGGGAAGCTCCTTTTCTACCCAATCATGGCACCCACCTGTTCCCAATTAACCTGTTCACCTGTGGGATGTTCCAAACAGGTGTTTGATGAGCATTCTTCAACTTTCTCAGTCTTTTTTGCCACCTGTCCCAGCTTTTTTGGAACGTATTGCAGCCATAAAATTCCAAGTTAATGATTATTTGCTAAAAACAATAGTTTATCAGTTTGAAAATTAAATATCGTCTTTGTAGTGTATTCAATTAAATATAGGTTCAACATGATTTGCAAATCATTCTGTTTTTATTTGTTTAACACAACGTTGCAACTTCATTGGAATGGGGGTTGTACGAGGATGATAAAAATGAAACAGTGGACATTTCAGCAGGATAATGATCCAAAACATACTGCCAAGGAAACTCTCAATTGGTTTCCCAGAAAAAAAATAAAGGTGCTAGAATGGCCCAGCCAATCTCCTGAATCCAATCGAAAATCTATGGAAAGCACTGAAACTCAAGGTCCATTAAAAAAAAACCTTAAAGATTTGAAGACTGCTTGTGTGGAGGAATGGGCCAAAATCACACACGAGCAATGCATGCGACTGGTTTCTCCATACAGGAAGCGTCTTGAAGCTGTCATTGCAAACAAAGGCTTTTGTACAAAGTATTATATAAATACCAGTTGGCGTGTTCATTACTTTTTCCCTGTGTAATTTCACAATTATTGCACACAACTTAATTTCTAATCATATTTGTTCTTTCTTTGTATGAATGGATTACTTAGGTTGTTCCCAACATCTGGTGAAATCTTCATGTCAAGAGCACCTTTGGAAATATATTTAATGAGGAAAAATAGTGACGTGTTAAATACTTATTTCAGCCGCTGTATGTATTACACTTGAGACTGGTTCCCAGATTGCACGTCTGGAAACAATGAGTCCCTGCAACTTATTGTCACAGAGTACAGATACAGTAATTCTCTGCTATACTGTAGGATGGTTGTTGTTATGCCGTCCCACTACATTGCAGATTTGTACAGTATGTTTACAATTTGTCCAATATTTTTTCCCCTCCTTGAGGCGTCACCTTATCGGGTTGGTGGGGTTTGTGTGTCCCAATGATCCTAGGAGCTAAGGTGTCTGGGGGTTCATGCCCCTGGTAGGGTCACCCATGGCAAACAGGTCCTAGGTGAGGGACCAGAGAAAGCATGGCTCCAAAACCCAACTATGACGTGTACAATTAATGGATTCAGGTTTCCGAAAGGGTAATGTGGGTCCCCCTTCCCATGGGCTCACCACCTGTGGGAGGGGCCATAGGGGTCGGGTGCAGTGCGAGCTGGGCGGTGGCCAAAGGCGGGGACCTTGGCGATCCGATCCCCGGCTACAGAACCTGGATCTAGGGACGTGGAATGTCACCTCTCTGGCAGGGAAGTATGGTGTGTGAGGTCGAGAAGTTCCGTCTAGATATAGTCTGACTCGACTCCACGCACAGCTTGGGCTCTGGTACCAGTCCTCTCGAGAGGGGTTGGACTCTCTTCCACTCTGGAGTTGCCCACGGTGAGAGGCGCCGAGTAGGTGTGGGTATACTTATCGCTCCCCGGCTCGGCGCCTGTACGTTGGGGTTCACCCAGGTGGAGGAGAGGGTAGCCTCTCTCCGCCTTCGGATGGGGGGACGGGTCCTGACTGTTGTTTGTGCCTATGCACCAAACAGCAGTTCAGAGTACCCACCCTTTTTGGAGTCCTTGGAGGGGGTGCTGGAGAGCGCTCCCGCTGGGGACTCTATCGTTCTGCTGGGGGATTCAATGTTCACGTGGGCAATGACAGTGAGACCTGGAAGGGCGTGATTGGGAGGAACGCCCCCCCCCCGATCAGAACCCGAGCGGTGTTCTGTTATCGGACTTCTGTGCTCATCACGGATTGTCCATAACGAACACCATGTTCAAGCATAAGTGCACCCGAGGTTGCAGTTCGATGATCGACTTGGTGGTCGTGTCATCGGACTTGCGGCCGCATGTCTTGGACACTCTGGTAAAGAGAGGGGCGGAGCTGTCAACTGATCACCACCTGGTGGTGAGTTGGCGGCGATGGTGGGGGAAGATGCCGGTCCGACGTGGAAGGCCCAAACGTATTGTGAGGGTCTGCTGGGAACGTCTGGCGGAATCCCCTGTCAGAAGGAGTTTCAACTCTCACCTCCGGCAGAACTTTGCTCATGTTCCGGGGGAGGCGGGGGACATCGAGTCCGAGTGGACCATGTTCCGCGCCTCCATTGCTGAGGCGGCCGACCGGAGCTGTGGCCATAAGGTGGTTGGTGCCTGTCGTGGCGGCAATCCCCGAACCCGTTGGTGGACACCAACGGTGAGGGATGCCGTCAAGCTGAAGAAGGAGTCCTATCGGGCCTTTTTGGCATGTGGGACTCCTGAGGCAGCTGATGGGTACGGGCTGGCCAAGCAGAATCCAGCTTTGGTGGTCGCTGAAGCAAAAACTCTGGCATGGGAGGAGTTTGGTGAGGCCATGGAGAAAGACTTCCGGACGGCTTCGAGGAAATTCTGGTCCACCATCCAGCGTCTCAGGAGGGGGAAGCAGTGCACCATCAACACTGTGTATAGTGAGGATGGGGCGCTGCTGACCTCGACTCGGGACGTTGTGAGCCGGTGGGGAGAATACTTCGAAGACCTCCTCAATTCCACCGACACGCCTTCCCATGAGGGAGTAGAGTCTGGGTTCTCTGAGGCGGGCTCTCCTCTCTCTGGGGTTGAGGTCACCGAGGTGGTTAAAAAGCTCCTCGGTGGCAAGGCTCCGGGGGTGGATGACATTCGCTCGGAGTTCCACAAGGCTCTGCATGTTGTAGGGCTGTCCTGGTTGACACGCCTCTGCAACATTGCGTGGACATCGGGGACAGTGCCTCTGGATTGGCAGACTGGGGTGGTGGTCCCCCTTTTGAAGAAGGTGTGTTCCAACTACAAGGGGATCACACTCCTCAGCCTCCCTGGTAAGTTCTATTCAGGGGTGCTGAAGAGGAGGGTCCGTCGGGAAGTTGAATCTCAGATTCAGGAGGAGCAGTGTGGTTTTCGTCCTGGCTGTGGAACAGTGGACCAGCTCTACACGCTTGGCAGGGTCCTCAAGGGTGCATGGGAGTTCGCCCAACCAGTCTACGTGTGTTTTGTGGACTTGGAGAAGGCAACCATGTCCCTCGGGTGGTCCTGTGGTGGGTGCTTTGGGAGTATGGGGTATCGAACCCCCTGATACGGGCTGTTCGGTCCCTGTACGACCGGAATCAGAGTTTGGTCCGCATATCCGACAGTAAGTTGGACTCGTTTCCGGTGAGGGTTGGACTCCGCCAAGGCTGCCCTTTGTCACAGATTCTGTTCATAACTTTTATGGACAGAATTTCTAGCCGCAGCCGTGGCGTAGAGGGGGTCCGCTTTTTGCAGATGATGTGGTTCTGTTGGCTTCATCAAGCCGTGACCTCCAACTCTCACTGGAGCAGTTCGCAGCTGAGTGTGAAGCTGCTGGGATGAGAATCAGCACCTCCAAATCTGAGACCATGGTCCTCAGTCAGAAAAGGGTTGCATGCCCTCTCCAGGTGGGGATGAGATCCTGCCCCAAGTGGAGGAGTTCAAGTATCTTGGGGTCTTGTTCACGAGTGAGGGAAGAATGGACGGGAGATTGACAGACGTATCGGTGCAGCGTCTGCAGTGATGCGGACTTTGTATCGATCCGCTGTGGAAAAGAAGGAGCTAAGCCGAAAGGCGAAGCTCTCGATTTACCGGTCGATCTACGTTCCTACCCTCACCTATAGTCACGGGCTGTGGGTCGTGACGGAAAGAACGAAATCCAGGATACAAGCGGCCGAAATGAGTTTTCCTCCGCAGGGTGTCCGGGCTCTCCCTTAGAGATGGGTTGAGAAGCTCGGTCATCTGAGGATCTCAGAGTAGAGCTGCTGCTCCGTCACATCGAGAGGAGCCAGATGAGGTAGCTGGGGCATCTGATTCGGATGCCTACCCGGTGAGGTGTTCCTGGCACGTCCCACCGGGAGGAGACCCCGGCGACGACCCAGGACATGCTGGAGAGACTATATCCTTCGGCTGGCCTGGGAACGCCTCGGGATCACCCCGGAAGAGCTGGATGAAGTGGCTGGGGAGAGGGAAGTCTGGGCGTCCCTGCTAAAGCTACTGCCCCTGCGGCCCGACCTCGGATAAGCGGTAGAAAATTGATGGATGGATGGATGGATGGATGGATGGATTGACAATATTTTTGTACAATATTTTCATTATTCATTGTTCTCTCTCAATATCAGAATCAGAATCATCTTTATTTGTCAAAAACACAAATTTGTCTCTGGTAGTTGGAGCCGCTCTAGTACGACAACGACAACAGTCAAATAACATAGAATACTTTTGAGGCATAAAAACATAAAAACACAGTCACTAAGCAATAATATTATGTTAAATATATGTAAAAGTAAGAAAAAAAATTCTCAAACAGAAAGCATACGACTCGATGCCACGCACGACCTGGACATGGACCTGTATAACTCAACTTTATTTATAGAGCACTTTTAAACGACCACAGCTGCACACAAATTGCTGTTCATTATATAAAAACAATTAAACATAGGGCAAATTAAAACAGATTAGTATAAATAGATTAATAGCGACGTTGAAAACAAAACACTAAAACAGTGGAGAGTGTCATGCTGAGTTGAAAGCCAAAGAATAAAAATGGGTTTTAAGACAAGTTGTAAAGATGGACAGTGAGGGGGGCTGGCCTAATATTTAGGGGCAGGTTATTCCACAGAAATGGACCGGCAACAGGAAAAGCTCTCTCCCCTCTGAGCCTCCGTTTAGTCCTCTGCACTTCCAGGAGTGTCTGATTGGCTGACCTCAGGCAACATATAGAAGTGTAGGGGTGGAGCAGCTCAGAGAGGTAAGATGGGGCGAGACCATTTAAAGATTTAAAAACAAATAAAATAATCTTAAAATGGACTCTAAAATGCACAGGAAGCCAGTGAAGGGAGGCCAGAATTGTGGTTATGCGCTCCCTCCGACATGCTCAAGTAAGGAGGCGGAGCAGCAGCGTTCTTAGCCGACTGAGGATGTCTGAGGGAGGATGTCTGACTAAAGTCGGGAGTTGAATAAAGTGCATTACACTAAATCAGCCGAGACGTAATGAAGGCATGGATTACTGTTTCAAAGTGGTTTTGTGAAAGAAGAGGATTTACTTTAGCCAGCTGCCGAAGATGAAAAAAGCTGGCCTTGATAACCGCACCAATTTGCCACTGAGATCAGACACCATAACTTCTGTTTTCTTTTCATTAAAATGCAAAAAGGTCAGTGCTTTAATGTTCTTAAGACATAACAAAAGAGGATTTTCCTAAAATTTATGAATATAAAGAGACGTGGTGCCCTATACGAGACAAAGATAGTTTGACTGTAACCTTCGAAGAACGTCAAACTACACCGGAAGTAAACGCAGGCGTTTTACTTTCCGACGTATTAATTACACTTTTATCCAAAACCAATATACGCTACAGATTGGTGCCCCCCCCGTGAGAGGAGATATTACATTTTCATTAAACTCAAACACAAAATTGAGAATATTTGCAATAAAATCTAGGCAGTGTATCCGCCATCTTGGTGCGGGCATGTTCATGTGGAGCCGTGTGTGAGCATCATTCTATTACCATAGCGACACAGAGTTGTGAGCAGTTGTGAATTTGAGGAATCCAAGATTAGCCCTCTCAGTGAAACTGGAGTGAATTTGTTGCATTGTTAAATGTTAGTCGGATGTCTGTATTTTGTGTGCTGCATGCTTTGAACTGTGGGAAGATTTCTTGTTTAAAGAGTTCTTGTTAAATAGGGCTTCGAGGGTCGCAAACGGGTCACGAATTCTGGGCGTTCAATACGATACGTTGTCCCCTTTTATAACATCCGGAGTAGTTAACCAGACGAGTTATATCCCCGTTGTGGTTTTAGCGAATTTTATTTTGAGCTCCACTTTGTAAATAGGAGATTTGGGAAATCACTGGTCACAGTTAAGTGTTCCATACCGGGAATCCTGATTGTGTGCAAAGTTGGGCTCTGGGCTACATTTTTAGCTCTTTGTGTTTGTGAAAACATGTGGCCTCCGTGACGGTCGCCATTTTGCTTTGTGTGTTTAAACCACGAGGCTCCCGCTTGGGACGCCATTTTGTCATTTACTTTAGGGTTCCGTAATTCGCCATCTTGGTTTGGGGACAATTCCACGTGGCGTCAGTGTAAGTCGCCATTTTGGTTCCCTTATTCGTGGCGTTGAACCGTTGTGTTAGCTTTGGGTTGTCCTCGAGTGCCCCCTCGTGGCCGTTCATGCAATTATGCAACGTCCGGTAGATTAACTGGAAGATGTTAGCTACCTAGCCGCTGCCCAGTCGCTAGCAAGCTGCTAACGAATATGTGCTAAGGCATCCTGTTCAAACATGGTCATTGCTTGTGAAGTATTAAACCTGAGCTTACCTCGAGCACCGCCGTGTGCTTTTCTGCTGATTTAAGCTTCCTGTGTGTGCCTGATTCCCACGGTTCGCTCCGCCGTGGGACGCCCGTACAACCTAGTGTCACGCGTTACCTACCAACCGACCCCCTCCCTCTAGCCCCGGCTAGCTAGCATAGCCGCTAAGCTATTGCATCCACACGTGACCACGATTGATTGCTTTTATCAATTTAAAAGCTCGTTTTTCCAAAACTCGGGCCGCTGCGATTGTGCTTTTAAAGGTTCATGCCTGGTATTTTTTAACCAGTTTTGAGATTCAGAACTCGCAACTAACTGCGCGACTGAACAACATTGCTCAAGCAACAACGCCACCTCCCGTTCGCAAACGTTCCCTACACCACGTAACTTGATTTAGCTCTGCAACACTCCAAAGTAAACACAATTACTTAACGGATTCACTCACGAGTGGAGTTTATTAATTGCTGATTTTTAATCACTTTGGGTTTTTATTTTTAAATCTTATTTGATTTTTATTTTAAATTTTTAATCCCCCCCAGGCCCCCCAAAAAATAATTTCTCCTCTCAGCCAAAGTCAACATCATTGGAAGTCATAAAAGCAATTAATTAATTCACCTACCTAATTTTTAGTATATTTAACTTCTTTGCCAAAGTTAAATAAAATTTCTTCGAATTAAACAAATTCAATTGACTTGCTTAGCGATAATCACAAACAGTCAAGTCGATTTGTTTACCTAATCATAACTAAATTGAATATATTTATCAAAGCAAAATAAATTTGTTAAATTAGTCGAAGTTTCAAATTACTTTTAGCTGATTAAATTTACTCCACCAAGGTGTCCTTTGCAATTGTTTTAAATTGCTTAAATTGCCAATACTCAGGCATCGGTTTTAATTTGATGAAATAGATTTTGACTCCAACAATTTTGTTCTATTCGATCGCTGCTTGTTCGCACATTCTCAAACACATTTTAGGTTACGTGATAAACCCTCACAGCACAGTTTGCGTAGGCTGTTTTATCGTTAACAATTACCTGTTTGTCTTATGCATCTATCCCAAATTAGACACACTGCTTAAACGAGCTTATGAGACTAACAATGCAGTTGCGTACAACGTACAGCTACTGCACACACAACGCATTTATAGTGGAACTTCCAGAAAGCAGAATCTGTCAAAGACGCAAGCCTTAATGCACTTAACAACAACGGCGACGCCGAACACAAAATGTTGAAAGATAAAAATCTCGCTCGAACGCTCGGTTGCATGGTGTTGAACCTGGTGTCCTTATTAAAATGGAGCGACCGAGAGGACACCTGGGTGAAGCGCAGGCTGGTAGCTGAACAGCACAAACAAGTCCAGTTTACTGCACAATTGACAGAATCCATCCCACGTTTAAACTTTGCTGAAGCCCGCCTCCTCGATGTTGAAATTCAACGTGATGATGCGGAGGCCCAGATAGCCGACCTCACTGGTGCAGCTGAGGCTTGTCAGTTGACGTTCAAAGACGATGGCGACTTAACCTATGAAAACGCGAAAGTAAGACAGACCCACATCTCTAGTGAACTTTCTTCCGGAGAGCAACAAAGACAGCTACACGCCACTTCTGCAGAAATTGCTCAGTTAAAAGCTAAATTAGTAGAATTAGCCGACCGGCCGTCTAATAACCAAATCCTTTAATTATGGGCCGAATACCAGCGAGCAATCCTTCTGCCATGTCAAGCGTCCGATGACATACAGTGACTCACCGAACGCACCGAAACGCTCAAAGCAGAAAACTCCAAAGAGATGGAACAATACTATGAGCATAAGACACTGATGGCGGTCATGGAGACGGAGCTGTCCCACCTCCAGCAACATCACTGCGACCAAGATGAGTTAGCCCATGTCAGGTGTGAGCTACAATTAGCTCGGCAACTTTCCGCCAACTCTCCAACTCATCTTACCGTAACGGCCCCTGCTACAGAGAGCCGGGGGCCCTCTCTCGCCAGAAGTGTCACAGAGCCCTACAAAACATCTCCTACCTTTGGGCCAGAACCCACCTTTGGGAAAAGCCATGTGGCCTCCTCATGTGTGGCGGCCCCACCAGTCGCAGCCCTTTTTTGACTCACCCCTGACTCTCCCACAGCCCAGCGCCATTCCAAGTATGACTCTAAAAGATTTAGACAGTCGTGGGCAACATTCCGAGGTTCAAGCCTAAACCGAATGGGTCCTACGACACAGCTGTGTACCTTTAGAGACCTTGAATTTCACGTTAAATTGTTCCCGTCCGCGACCACTGACGACAGATTGTACCTTATCAGAGTAACTCCGAGCCGAGAGGTAAGTCGTTTGATTGAACGACAGGCCAGCCCATGTACTGGCTGATTATCCGGTTCTCTCCCAAGTATTGTCTCGGAAATTTGATGATCCAGAGGCCGCAACTGTCTTGTCTACAGCCCTCACAGTTAAACAGTGGAGACTAAAGACACCGCAAGCTTATTACTGCCGATTGCGTAAAGTGTACTTCGGAAGTTTAAAGTTTAACACTTTTTGTCGAAAACCTACATCCACATACAAGCCACTAGTTGGGTGTGGCAGCGTGCCTGCGCACACTGTCCAGTGCCCAACTGCGTGAACTAGCCACCAAAGGTTACGCTAAACAAAAACACCCTCCCTCTAAAGCACAAGACTCTGACGTCCTCTCCATGGACGAACCGCTGCAGAAGGAATTAGAAGGAGCTACGTGTGACACGCGTGCGACTGACACACAAAGTTCTAGCGATGTTAAACCCGACAACCAAAACAAATTGTTTAATCCGAACAACCAATTTCGGCCCGCGCACAACAATGGTCCTCGTAACCAACAACACCGTAACTCTAATTTGCGTCAAAACTACACGTCGAAACAGTGTACATGCAACGACCAGCCTAAATCTGACTCATCTAATCGAGACCCTAAAACAACTAGTGACCACCGGGAAAATGGCCCCCGAGCTCACAGCTCACAGCTGCCAAACTTAGTGGCAGAAGAACTGCTTGAGGTGCTCCGCAGCCTGTCCAAAGACTGGGTTGGATGGAGCCACAGAGGACTCGATAGGTCAACCGGGTAACCTCCATTGTTCCCCTAATGACCTGTCCAGTCCCTCTGTGACTCCGGAAGACCCCACGACAACTTCCCCTCACAATAACCTTAGCGGAGCACTTTGTGACGACCAATCCCTAGATTCCTCTCGTGCCGTCTTAATCGTCCGATGAGACCCAGGCGAGGCCCCTGACTCGCGTGACATTACGCTACTGAATAACGTTGTGCCATTCCGCCAGCTGTTGAGCCAGCTAACTACTAAATGTACTTCCGGAATTTCTGTTTGACCGTTACGCTTGAACATGAACTTATCCACGAAGCTCTGATTGACCCCGCGGCGGAAATCACTGTTATGTCCCACGTGGTGTTCAACCAGCTTCTGACCCTGTTACAAGCCCGTGGCTTTGACCTCCAGCTGCAATGCTGCACACTAACTATACGCGCGTTCTCAGTGACTAACCCCAAACGAAACACCTTGAATATGCTCCACTGGACAATTGGCCCTATGATGTTAGTCCATTCGGTCTACGTGTCCATCCATCCATTTTCTTCCGCTTATCTGAGGTCTGGTTGCGGGGGCAGTAGCTTTAGCAGGGGCGCCCAGACTTCACTCTCCCTAGCAACTTCACCCAGCTTTTTCAGGGGGATCCCGAGACGTTCCCAAGCCGGCCGGAAGACGTAGTCTTTCCAGCGTCCTGGGTCATCCCCGGTGTCTCCTCCCAGTGGGACATGCCTGGAGGCGCCCAGGAGGCATCCTAATAAAATGCCCTAGCCACCTCATCTGGCTCCTCTCAATGTGGAGGAGCAGTGGCTCTACTCCTGAGCCCCTCCCTCACCCTATCTCTAAGGGAGAGCCCGGACACCCTGCGGAGGAAACCCATTTCAGCCGCTTGTATCCAGGATCTTGTTCTTTCAGTCATGACCCACAGCTCGAGACGATAGGTGAGGGTAGGAACGTAGATTGACCGTAAATTGAGAGCTTTGCCTTACGTCTTAGCTCCTTCTTCACCACAACGGCCCGATACAAAGCCCGCATCACTGCAGACGCTGCACCGATCTGCGTGCCGATCTCCCGTTCCATTCTTCCCTCACTTGTGAACAACACCGCAAGTTTCTTGAACTCCTCCACTTGGGTCAGGATCTCATCCCCGACCTGGAGAGGGCTGAGGACCATGGTCTCAGATTTGGAGGCGCTGCTCTACATCCCAGCCGCTTCACACTCTGTTGCGAGCCGCTCTAGTGAAAGTTGGAGGTCACGACTTGATGAAGCCAACGCAACCACATCTACAAAATGCACAGATGCAATACTGAGGCCACTAAACTGGACTCCCTCTACACCTCGGCTGGGCCGAGAAATTCTGTCCATAAAGGTTATGAACAGAATCTGTGACATAAGGCAGCCTTGGCAGAGTCCAACCCTCACTGGAAATTAGTCCGACTTACTGCCAGCAATGTGGATCAAACTCTGACACTGGTCGTACAGGGACCGAACAGCCCGTATCAGGGGGTTTTGTACCCCATACTCCTGAAGCACCCCCCACAGAACTCCCAGAGGGAAACGGTCGAATGCCTTCTCCAAGTCCACAAAACACATGAAGACTGTTTGGGCGAACTCCCATGAGGATCCTGCCGAGGGTGTAGAGCTGGTCCACCGTTCCGTGGCCAGGACAAAAACCACACTGCTCCTACTGAATCTGAGATTCGACTTCCCGACGAAGCCTCCTCTCCAGCACCCCTGAATAGACCATACCAGGGAGGCTGAGGAGTGTGAGCCCCTTGTAGTTGGAACACATCCTCCGGTCCACCTTTAAAAGGGGGACCACCACCCCAGTCTGCCAATCCAGAGGCACTGTCCCCGATGTCCATGCGATGTCGCAGAGGCGTTTCAACCAAGACAGCCCCACAACATCCAGAGCCTTGTGGAACTCCAGACGAATCTCATCCACACCTGGGGCTTTGCCACCGAGGAGCTTTTTAACCACCTCGGTGACCTCAACCCCAGAGAGAGGAGAGCCCGCCTCAGAGAACCCAGACTCTACTCCCTCATGGGAAGGCGTGTCGGTGGAATTGAGGAGGTCTTCGAAGTATTCTCCCCACCGATTCACAACGTCCCGAGTCGAGTTCAGCAGCGCCCCATCCTTACCATACACAGTGTGAATGGTGCACTGCTTCCCCCTCCCGAGACGCCGGATGGTGGACCAGAATTTCCTCGAAGCTGTCCAGAAATCGTTTTCCATGGCCTCACCGAACTCTTCCCATGCCCGAATTTTTGCTTCAGAGACCACCAAAGCTGTGTTCCGCTTGGTCAGCCAGTACCCATCAGCTACCTCAGGAGTCCCACAGGCCAAAATGGCCCGATAGGACTCCTTCTTCAGCTTGACGGCATCCCTCACCGCTTGTGTCCACCAACGGGTTCGGGGATTGCCACCACGACAGGCACCGACCACTAGTGATGGGACGAACAACAATCTTGCGCCAGCACTGTGCCGAGCGCACAAGAGTGAACCCCCGTATTGGTGCGTGTTTCGCTTTAAGAAAAAAAAAAACATGTGACCGATACAGGAAGTGTGTGCTGCGCCAAATAGTGTTTATCATGAAACAAACTGTGTCGACATGTTACGGATTTGTTGGATGGAGTTTTGCTGTTTTTGCTTGCCCTCACCTTGTTCCACTGACTTCATGGATTGTTCCAAGAAGTTTTCCCCAGTCTGGAATAAATTAAATCTTTTGACGCCAAATAAGGTCAATCTTTTTCTCCTTTGGGCATTGTTTAATGTTAGTTTTTTTAAAAATATGTTTGTACTCTTTTCTGGTAAGAGGTTGGATTGTTTTCAGGTAAATTAACTATTTTATTGTCGGCGAAGTGTCTGCTCTGCTCCACAGAGCTATCTTACATCAATAAAAGGACTTCATCAATGCTGAGGCATTATAGAGCTCAGCATGGCAATGAAGAATTGGCAGATACTCGTGTGAGTACTCCAGGTATGATGAGATTCTCACAAAAAGTTTTCATTTTAAAAAATAGTTCATTACACACAAAAGGCTTTGTGTGACTCTGTAATATTGTTTGTAAAAATTACAGTCCGTGCGTGGAGGTGAGCCCGATTATATCTAGTCGAAGCTTCACGACCTCACACACCAGCTCGGGCTCCTTCCATGCCAGAGAGGTGACATTCCACGTCCCTAGAACCAGCTTCTGTAACCAGGGATCGTATTGCCAAGGTCCCCGCCTTTGGCCACCGCCCAGTTCACGTTCATATGGCCCCTCCCACAGGTGGTGATGCCATGGGCGATGTCGGGTCCCATGGGTGATGTCGGGTCCCATGGGTGCAGGCCTGGCCACCAGTCTAGCTCCAGAGGGGGGGCCCCGGTGACCTACGTCCGGGCGAGGGAAATCAAAGTCTATTTGTACTCATCGTAAGGGGTCTTTGAGTGTGCTTTTTCTGGTCCCTCACCTAGGACCTGTTTGTCATGGGTGACTCTTCCAGGAGGTTGAAGCCCCAGACAACTTAGCTTCTAGGATCATTGGGACACACAAACCCTTCCACCATTATAAGGTGACTGCTGCAGGAGGGGTGGTCTATGTGTCTCCTATTGAATCCATTCCCCTGCTCATTGGCCAAGACCTGCTCTGCCGCTTCGACCCACTAAATGACTACAAGAATCTTCAGCTGTAGACGCAAGTGGAACAGGCTTTGCCACCACCAATTCGGGAACTGTCCTCAGACTGAGTTGGACCACTTGGGTGACTGCAACCTGTCAGACCGCACTCCTTCAAGTGACGACGCCCCAATTGACGACACCGTCGACTCCCCAGTCACCATCTCACCCCCGCTGAACCGACTGAGAGAACTCGACGCGTTCCTCTGCCATCTCGTCCAACCATCGCACGAAGAACGCTACTGCCCCAATGTTGTTGGTGGAATTTATTTGCATGACTGCCTAACAGACAATGTCCTCCTGGCCTTATGGGCGGACAAATCGGCAATTTCTCTGTCACTGTTTGACACCCTGAACTTCAATCGACACTGAAAACCTTTCACTTTCCCTTTAATACAGTGGCGCTGTTTGCCATCACCGCAGTGGAAGTGTGTGCCCTGAACCTACCGTGGAACCAACGTTCGTTAACTCACTGCTTCCTCGTGGTCCTCATTTTGCCACATAAAACCTACTTAGCCGCATCCATCGACTTCTCCGACTGGCCGTTTAAGTTGACACCGTTAACAATGTTTTGTGGTCACGTGTTAATCCCGATCCCGCAAACCGCGTCTTTCAACCATTAAACCTGAAGTCGAGACAGACCATCCCCGATGCCTGCGAAGTCTTGAGCGAGGACGAAGTCATAGCAAAAGCGTTGACTGTTAACGATCCAATTCGACTGGTCGTGCGTGTTAACCAATCATTGGTCGGTCCCCATGAGTTCTTCCAGCCGTTGCCGGAGTTTCACGGCCTGGGTTTGGCTTAAATGCCACACGCCTCCTAGACGCTTCCCGGACCATCGTGCTGCTGGTTCACAACCACACCTGAAACGACATCCGCATTCGCAGTTTTACTTGGCTTGGCCTCTTGATCTGCTCCGACTTCATGATTATGTCCGAGGACGTGTTCGACCAACTTCGTGACAAGTTAATGAGAAGATGATGAGAATCGGACCCTCAACTCCCGACATTGCGTTGTGACAATACGGTCCTTTGCCTTAGTAAACACCCAACTGAACTCTATGGTATCGTTACATTGAACAATTGTGCCAAATACGGTGGTCCAGCCTGTGTTCATGTCCGCAATCGAAAGCGTACCTCTTCTCATTGGGCAAGACCTACTAATGCCATTTCATGCCATTGATTGACTATACGCGACGCAAAATTTGGGCGCAAGTGCGACGGCCAACCCCCCAGTGTTACGCCCTAAGCCTCCTTGAAGCGCCGCCTCTGCTACAACTGCAGCCAGATGACAATATTGCAAAAAGGGGCACTGCACCGGTGATGCTGGCCATGTCCACCGGGGGTCACTCTTGTGACACTGGACCTTCCCTCAACCCTTTGAGTCCACTCGACCCCCTAGTAAATAGCAAGGTTGCGCCTTTCGAAACGCATGTTGTGGACTCTGTCCCTAATCAATTGACCACCTATTCACCTCTTCTGCTAACCTTCATTGTGACTTTTCTACTTAGCTGGCCTGCTTCTTCAGTGGCCACCAAGTCATTTTGCTGCTTTCGTGACGTTTACAGATTCATTGCTGCAACAGCAAGGGACGTGTGCTTTATCTCTTCTTAGAGACCTCTGACTTTATCCAGCCATCTTCTTTGGCGTCCCAATCTGGCCTCAAAGTGCACCTCTGTGACATTTTGCCCACCCTTTCGTCTCTTAGGTGCAACGGCTTGTACCAGACTCTTCTATTGCACCTGCAGTGCACGCTTGTGATGGACACTCCCTTCCATGTTGGTTTCCAGCCTTTCTTTTCTCTTCTGCGTTGTTCGTGATGTCGAAGTGACCTGCTTTACGTTGGAACTTTCTGTGACTTGCCTTGACCGCCACTCTTTTCATTCTTCCTTCCTGCGCACCGCGCAAGCTTAACCTTGGTTTTGTGCCAACTCATTTGCATTATTGTGGTCTTTTGTCATTGCGCCTCCATGAAACGCACTTCACAGCCGTTCGTGGCCCCGCGTAGCCGAAGGGGGTCACACAATCATACGCCCACTACGCACCATACACAAAACGAAGGATGGTCAACACAGTGTGACTAAACCGGTCAAGCAGGTCCAACCTCTGACATCACCCTCGCTACACCAAGGACTACACCAAGTCTGCCAACTCAGATGCCCAACCAAAGCACCGACAAAACCAAATGCGCTGCTCAGCGACAAACCGACTACATAAAGACCAAAATAAAACTCATCAGCAGCGCCCCCACCATTGTCGCTTGTAGCCTTAGTACTATGGAGACACAACTTAGGGAATTCCAGTCTGAGATCCCTAACACACGGCTAACAGAAGTAACCAATGCCTGGCTGCTAAGCAACAGTGTAGCCATGACCCAAACTAGACAGAGCATAAGCAAACTGCTGTTGGTGGTCCAACCGGATTACGCTCACACACAAAACCCATTGATGAATGACATGGAATGTGAAATTTCCTTTTCCATAGACAACTTAGCAATGGGTAGAATTCCTCCATAATTGGGACCCCTTAGCTTCGTCAAAAGCATCCTTTCTAAAGCTCTAGCAAGCCCCATCATGCCTGTCCAAGCCCACTTGGCTTTTTCTCTCAGGAGCTCCAACGTTTTGTATGTCAACCCTGAGTTCCGAGAAACACCATTCCTTGATCCTCTTCTCGATCATCCAAATGCTCTCCAGCAAACTTCAGATGGGCCTGGACATGTACTGGCTTAAGCAGGGGGACACGTCTGGCACTGTAGGATTTGAGTCCCTGGCGGCGTAGTGTGTTACTGATGGTAGCCTTTGTTACTTTGATCCCAGCTCTCTACAGATCATTCACTAGGTACCCCGTGTGGTTCTGGGATTTTTGCTCACCGTTCTTGTGATCATTTTGACCCCACGGGGTGAGATCTTGCGTGGAGCCCCAGTTCGAGGGAGATTATCAGTGGTCTTGTATGTCTTCTATTTTCTAATAATTTCTCCCACAGTTGATTTCTTCACACCAAGCTGCTTACCTATTGCAGATTCAGTCTTCCCAGCCTGGTGCAGGTCTACAATTTTGTTTCTGGTGTCCTTTGACAGCTCTTTGGTCTTGGCCATAGTGGAGTTTGGAGTGTGACTGTTTGAGGTTGTGGACAGGTGTCTTTTATACTGATGAGTTCAAACAGGTGCCATCTAATACAGGTAACGAGTGGAGGACAGAGGAGCCTCTTAAAGAAGAAGTTACAAAATCTGTGAGAGCCAGAAATCTTGCTTGTTTGTAGGTGACCAAATACTAATTTTCCACCATAATTTGCTAATAAATTCTTTAAAGATCAGTGTGGTTTTTCTGTATTTAAAACAAAAAAAAAGTCTTTCATTTTGTTTCTCTGATGAAAAGTACAGGCCTCTCATCTTTTTAAGTATGAGAACTTGCACAATTGGTGGCTGACTAACTACTGTTTTGCCCCACTGTGTGTCGGTGTGCATATCTACACTGACCTCTATAGTCACATATAAGCACACCCTGAGTAAGAAGTTGTCATGGACAACTGTTATAGCTGTAAGGGGGGTGATATGCACTAATGTTGTACTTTGGTAATTGCATTGTTGTGTGCACCTGCCAACCTTTGCCATCTCTCATGGAGACGTCTCCTAGAACACCATCGAGCTGGATCAAGTCGACGAAGGGGGGACATGTAGCGAATATGTCAACGCCAACCCCCACGAGGTGATAACCGTGCATTCCTGCCTTCTAACCCTCAACGAGCCGCTCAGTTTCCACAAGACACAGGAAATCTCGTTTATGTCACTTGGGCCATAAACTGATAAAGAGCCCTCCTCCAGCCATTTTTCATGGGTTCTCCAAAAAGACCCTTTTTCTTTATTAGTTAGAAAGCCCACAAGTTGAACTATTACTCTCAGACCTTCACAGAAACTCATCCAGCGGAATTACAACCGACCTTGGGTCATTTTAATGTCCCCCCAGACGCTCTGGGACCATTGGTGGAGAGCGGGCGATACCCACCGGTGTTTGAGAGTCACTGCAAGGTTGTTATCAGCACCCACAGTTTTATCGTGATAAATGTCTGTTTGACATGTTACGAGCTGTGCACTAATGCTCCCACTGTGTATCATGATATCAATGTCACTCATGACTGTTTTTTTTGCAGGTCTGCTGCCAAATCTGTTTGTCCACCGAATATGATTGCGTTTACCTCTGACATCACGAAAATGTTACATAATGGACATTAAGTGTTCTCAGACACTAAATAAGGTTGAAACACTCATTGCATTGATTAAGCATGGTGTGTGAGACAATGTAAAAGTTGGGAATTTACTTTTTGTTTTAGACCCACTGGTTTTCTACCACAGATAATTCGAGAAGTGAAATTCAATATTAGAAGCGTGGTCTGTCCTTCCCGCTCTTGCCTACGGGCTAGGCCTGGCCAAACCTTCCTTGCCGCGCCGGCGATTGCTGACCGTAGTTATTTTGCCAGCTCCCGAAACTACACTTTTGTGTGTGGTTGAGTCACCACCAAGAGGAAGGATTTTCAGGTTTTCTCTTAACACGTGACAAACAATGTCCCCCAAGCGCTTCGGCAACTGGCTCTTTTGCTTTTTTGCTTTTTCATCCCTTCGCTTCAAACAAACCTATCGGCACTCTTGCCCAGCCATCGGGCGGATCGACCCGCCTGCCTAAATTTTGTTATACGCAATGTGAGTACAACTTGCTTGCTGATTACCAAGTACAAATTGGTGCAAAATTGCACTTATACTAATGATCACAGAAATTCCCAGCTCTCCCATCTCTCACCACACATCCTCATTCCACACTTACGTCCCAAGTTGAGCCTTCTTTATCAATGTTTATCTGTACCGTTTTGCAGTAAAGTCCCTTTGCATTGTTCCCCCTGTTGATTGAATAACATTTTCTCTAAAATTCCACTTCCTGTTGTGCACTTTGTGTGTTTGAGTGAAACAGTAAAACTGCAGTAATCTAGAACTGTTATTTTCATTCATTTAGCGAGCCTTCTAAAGTACAGAGATTGGTCGAGGTTTTTCGTCGCTTTTCCTCAAATTTACAACTATAAAAAGAGACGTGGTGCACTATACGGGACAAAGATAGTTTGCTTGTAACCTTCGACGTATGTCGAACTACACCGGAAGTAAACGCATGCATTTACTTTCTGACTTATTCCTTTTCCAAAATGAATTCCGCTTTTATTCGAAACCAATGTACACTACATAAATTGCATTAATTCATTCATGCACATGTATTATGTTTTACTTAAGCTAATCTTCATTCCTCTCCTTTCCAGTGCATGCCTCCACCTTTCTAACTGTTCCTCCACCTGCTCCCTCCTTTCACTGCAGATCACAATGTCATCTGCAAACATCTTGGTCCAAAGTGATTCCAGTCTAACCTCATCTGTCAACCTATCCATTACCATTGCAAACAGGAAGGGGCTCACAGCTGATCCCTGATACAGTCCCACCTCCACCTTAAATTCTTCTGTCACACCTACGGCACACCTCACCACTGTTTTGCTGCCCTCATACATGTCCTGTAATATTCTAACATACTTCTGCCACTCCTCTCTTGGTACTCTGTCATAGGCTTTCTCTATATCTACAAAGACACAATGTAGCTCCTTCTGACCTCTGTACTTTTCCATCAACATCCTCAAGGCAAATAATGCATCTGTGGTACTCTTTCTAGGCATGAAACCACACTGTTGCTCGCAAATACTCACTTCTGTCCTGAGTCGAGCCTCCACTACTCTTTCCCATAACTTCATTGTGTGGCTCATCAACTTTTTTCCTCTAGAGTTGCCACAGTTCCGCACATCACCCTTGTTAATAGGCACCAGTACACTTTTCCTCCATTCCACAGGCATCTTCTCACCCGCTAGAATTCTGTTGAACAAGTTGGTCAAAAACTCCACAGCTGCTTCTCCAAAATGCTTCCATACCTCCACAGGAATGTTATCAAGACCAACTGCCTTTTCATTTTCCATCCTCTTTAGTGCCTTCCTATCTTCTCCCTTACTAATCATTGCCACTTCCTGGTCCACCACACTTGCCTCTTCTACTCTTCCTTCTCTCTCATTTTCTTCATTCATCAACTCCTCAAAGTATTCTTTCCATCTAGCTAGCACACTACTGGCACCAGTCAAAACATTTCCATCTCTCCTTCATCACCCTAACCTGCTGCACATCCTTCCCATCTCTTCCTCTGTCTGGCCAACCTGTACAGATCCTTTCCTCCTTTAGTGTCGAACCTGCCATACATGTCATCATATGCCTCCTGTTTAGCCTTTGCCACCTCTACCTTTGCCCTACGTTGCATCTCAATGGATTCCCTTCGCCTCTCCTCGGCCCTCTCAGTGTCCCACTTCTTCTTAGCTAACCTTTTTCCTTGTATGATTTCCTGTACTGTGAGGTTCCACCACCAAGTCTCCTTCTCCCCCTTACTACCAGAGGATACACCAAGCGCTCTCCTGCCTGTCTCTCTGATCACATTGGGTGTAGTGTTCCCGTCTTCCGGGAGCTCCTCCTGTCTCACCTCTTCCCGAAAAGCCGCACAACACTGCCTTTGTCTTCTTAATCTTCCTAACCACCACCAGCGTCATCCTACACACCACCATCCTATGCTGTCTAGCTCCACTCTCCCCTACCCCTACCTTACAGTCAGTAACCTCCTTCAGATTACATCTTCTGCACAAAATGTAATCCACCTGTGTGCTTCCACCTCCGCTCTTGTAGGTCACCCTATGTTCCTGCCTCTTCTGGGAAAAAAGTGTTCACTACAGCCATTTCCATCCTTTTTGCAAAGTCTACCACCATCTGTCCCTCAAAGTTCCTTTCCTGGATGCCAAACTTACCTATAACTTCTTTATCACCCATGTTTCCTTCACCAACACGTCCATTACAATCTGCACCAATCCCAACTCTCTCTGTGTCTGGGATGCTCAGAACTACTTCATCTAGCTCCTTCCATAATTTCTCTTTCACCTCAAGGTCACATCCTACCTGTGGGGCATAGCCGCTAATCACATTATACATAACACCCTCAATTTCAAGTTTCAGCCTCATCACTCGATCTGATACTCTTTTCACCTCCAAGACATTCTTGGCCAACTCTTGTTTTAAAATAACCCTGACTCCATTTCTCTTCCCATGTACACCATGGTAAAATAATTTAAACCCTGCCCCTAAACTTCTAGCCTTACTGCCTTTCCACCTGCTCTCTTGGGTGCACAATATGTCAACCCTTCTCCTGCTCATCATGTCAACCAACTCCCGAGCTTTTCCTGTCATAGTCCCAACATTCAAAGTCCCCACATTCAGTTTTAGGCTCTGTGCTTTCCTCTTCTCTTTCTGCAAAAGAACCTGCTTCCCACCTCTCCTTTGTCTTCGACCCACAGTAGCTGACTTTCCACCGGCGCCTTGCAGGTTAACGTGCCAGGGGCGGACGTTGTTAACCCGGGCCATGACGGATCCGGTATGGGATTCCTGAGATGAACGTTTGTTTGGAAATGTTTTAAGGCGGATGCGGGCTTGGGACCGGCCTACAGTTTGCACTGGCTTGTGTCTCCCATAGGCTTGCATATGGTTGGCGGTAAGGGGGCAAAAAAACAACTCAAACCTGAGATGACCCCCTCCCAAACAACAGGAGATCCCAAAAATGGAGTTTCACTAGAAATGTCCAACTTTGAACTCCTTACATGTCATTCCCCCTATCGGTTCCTCAACCTTGTTCATATTGTTCAGAAGTTCTTGTGATATATGGATGATCAGAGAGTGTAAACCACTGATAAGTATAAGGAAATAGTCATACTTGGGCACCTTGTAGTGGTATACCTGGTAGCTTCGGACTTGGAATACAGTATGTGCCTCTATAAGAACAAAATGACGCCTAATGGGTCCCACACAATTCTGACACTGCATTAAAATATATGTATAATAAGTTGTTCCACTTGTCCCTTATCAAACTTTATGACTGTTGGTTTATTCTAAACACTGACTTTTTCCTTGGTGCGGTTGTGCCTGACGGGTTGGCCCGTTTCCGTGGAAACAGCTCGTTCATTCGCTCTTCATTGCTGCTGCGGCGTCCTGCTTTGTTATATTCACCTTGATGCCGCGTATGTTAAAAGATCTTGGCTGCCTCGCCCGCACTTTCATAGATTTTAAGTGCTGTTTCCCAATTCACTTGTATCTTCATCTACAGTGATTGAAAACCAATGCCCTTCTCTGACAGTATTACTGTTATTCGCCCAATGCCTTGTGCTTTTCCATGATATCAGTTGTGAAATCGTCAAAGTAGAGCTGATGGCTTTTTCTGCCACACTTTAAGACCATCTCAACATAGAACTGAAGTAAACTGACAACAGTAACTACTGTTGTCGGCTTGGGTCAAAGATCTCTGTGTGCCCGCTGTATTTGGAGGTCCATTTGGTTCGGCAGTGTGAGGTGCTTCTTGAGGGAAGTACTCATAAAGTCGATCACTGATGTTCCCTCCTACCCCATAAATTCGCATAATGTTTCTTCGCGACCGACATTCCAGATCAGCAATTTTACTTTACGTCAACTTTCTATTTCACCATCGTGAGGATTGCGTCTTTCATTGTTTGGCAGGCCAACTCGAGCTCCACTTTCCAGGACTGCGCCTCCGCGATATTGGCATTGTGGCTCTGTAGTTCCCTCAAAATTTCGTTCTTGAATTTGAGTAAGTCTTTCATTGTTTTCTTGACATTGAATTTCAAGTTGTCTTTGAAATTCTTCAACTCCTGGGCAAGGAGCTAAAAGCCCTGTAGCATTGTGTCGTGATTAGCCATGTTAGCTTCTTTAGTCTCTTTGTCGTTGCCACTTGGCCCACTGCTGTCCGCTACGTTTTGTATTTGGCTCACTTTCTTTTGACGCCTATGACTCCATTACTCCATAGTCGTGTTTGGTCAGCTATAATGTTGGATTGGGTTAATTAGATTGGTCAGCTATAATGTTGGATTGGGTTAATTAGAGGCTCTTTTAAAACTGATAGTAAGGAGCTCCCAACTACACATGCTTATGTTATACCATTGATGTCAAGTCTTTTTTAAATTATTTATTTTTTTTAACTTGTTCTCACACATGGTTGAACTTACTGTCACAATATTAATGAATAATACCAATGTGTTTTCTAAAAAATGTGTTTTCCGAAAATGTTCAAATGTGACTTGCGCAATTATGTTATTAGGCTAACAATATGTACTAGCATGAACCAGTCTGTGGTGAAAAAAAACATTGGAGGCCACTAGAAATGAAGAACTGAAGAAGCCTTTTGGATTCAAGCTGAAATGTCTTCAACAACCAAGAAGATCCCAATGGCCTTGATTTAACTTTTACAAATTGAACATGACCTGGGTTACTAAGACCTGGTTGGTACACACAAGGATTTCTCAAATCTTAAAACTTTTTTTATTTTTGTACAGACCACACATGGGAAAATAAAAATTTTTTGGGGCATTTAACAGTTTTGGTTGTACTCTGTGTGGTGTGCTCCAACAATCTGAGCTAGGGATGTAAGAATATACAAGATATCATGAAATTAAAAGTGCTTGATGTCATCGTGGTTTTGTCTAGGTACAAAATAATGAGCCATTGTGCTAAAAAAATAGTTTTGGCAAGGCTATATGCAGGCACACCGCCTTGCTGAGCTGCAACCGCCAGGTTACAGCGCTCCACTTCCTCATTAAGAGTATAAAAGCACCCGATTGGACGCGTAACCCATGTGACCATGTGGATACGTCACAAGAAAATACATTGATTGGGTGACTGACCCATGTGACCGAAAGGCTGCGCTGGGTGAGCATTACAACTTGGTGCCCCGAGTCACTTCCAAGGCTACGATGTATACGGCGGTCTGAGTGTCGCATCGCAATCGATTGGGCGAGAGGTGCCTTGCTGTACGCACTGGCCTCGCTCCCAGCAAATGCAGAGCCACGAGCCAGGTTTGCCTGTTATTGGACCTCCGCTTCGCGAAGCTGCATCCTGGACGTCGTCGGTGGCCACTGGGAAGCTCCACGAGGCAGCCCTCCGTGGGCCGCCGCTGCCGATTTTCAGAATTATTTAAGCAGATTGTAACAGTAGCTCTCTTTAGTGGTGTACTAATAAGTGTTTATCTCAAGTCCAAAGTCGTGGATGAAGGAACATCACATGGAGAGAGCATAACGATTCCGACTCCCTGTTACAACATATTCCTCCCTTATACATTCCATTAGTCCCGAAAATGAAATAATAACATAGGTCCTCTCCATACAAATACAGATAATGCAAAAATAAATCTGACATACTTCTTAAAATGAAATCTCCACATTTCGAATTAAAACATAATACACAGGCTGCTCAGAAAAATAAATCATCTTACAATAGCACTAATTGGAGGAAAGGAAACTAAAGGCTTCTTTATACTCGCGCGGACTGTGGCCGCGCTGATGTTACTGCGGCTGTATCTCGAGCGCTACCCACGCGTGCAGTTTTGAAAATGTGCAGTTCACCTCCAAGTCGGGGGTGTCGCTACGGCTGGTATTGGCTAGGACACCACAGGGTAGAGTTTCCTCTGCATTTTTTTGGCCATTTCCGGTAGACGTTTTTTCTTTCCTTTCAGGATCAAAGCAACAACAATGGCGATCGTGGAACAGTGTCCGCTAGAACAAATGGACCGAGATGACCAGATGGTACGTTTAATGATGCTGCAAAATCAATCGAGAAGGCGCCGGCGTAGATTAGATAGTATCTAGAACCAAGGGGCACGCTGAGTACGTCATCACAGCATGTGAATAAAAGTGACCAATCACGAGAGAGGATCTCTGCGCCGTTCGACACGCACCAACTATTTTTGTGGAGTGCGCGGCAAGCCACGCAGAGGTGCTGCGCGAGGCAATTCGTCGGTCACGTGATGCAATGCGGGCGTTGTCGGCCGCGGGAGTATAAAGAGGCCTTAAGACTTCCTATGGCTTTCAGAGTGTTCCTGTGTTTATGACTTGACTTGAATTTCTGGACTCAATCAAAGAAAAAACTTTCAGTACGCAGTATCCAATTTCTAATGCTATAAATAAAAAATAGGACAGTAAATACTAATAAATTAATGGAAATTTTTTCAGTGGACAGTTTTGTTATTGTGAGCAGAGCATGACTATTGCGGCAGCAATAATGGTGTTTTGGAGTTACAGTATAAGAACATAAACATTGGATGATGAGATGATTCATCCCAAAGGGCTATCCTAGAAATAAATATCGGTACCTAAACAAATAATGCACAATATAAAATATTTTTTTATATAACTGCAGCGTTCCACAAACATTTTACCGCCTTTGACCAATTTCATGTGAAGACATTTTTGGTTATTTACACGCTAGAGAATAAATAACCAGGTTTCTATGATATCTATAATTCAAACATGCCAGCCGTATTTTGCCAATAAGTCCAATAAGTTACAACTGTGCCAGAAAGTGTCATGGTGTTTGTCGGTGCACGTTGCCTTACTTTTTTGATGAATAAAGTTGTCGTCGGCACACAGTTTTTGTCCACACATTATTGCATAGTAATCTGGCGATGAAGCTTCACTTGGTGTCGATATGCCTTGTTCCTCGCTGCCATTCCGTGGTCCCGCTGCCGCTCGGATGAATGTTGAACGTATGAAGCTAGCAGCTTTCGCGTCATTCGCGGTTCTGGCCGCGATTTCTTCTTGGGTCATCACAACATCCTGTCTTGAAAATGCAGTTTGGGGCCATTTTCAGTGGGCGAAACGTTTTTGTGACTTAGAAACGAAGAAGAAACATAGCAACGCAACTTCAACAAGGACACTCGAGAGGAGGAGATGGCCTTCAAAGTATTTTTTACAGAAAAATCCCAAACTTAAAAAAAAGTACCCACCCTTTTTGGAGTCTTTGTAGGGGGTGCTGGAGAGCGCTCCCGCTGGGGACTCCATCGTTCTGCTGGGGGACTTCAATGCTCACGTGGGCAATGACAGTGAGACCTGGAAGGGCGTGATTAGGAGGAACGGCCCCCCCAGTCAGAACCCGAGCGGTGTTCTTTTATTGTACTTCTGTGCTCATCACGGATTGTCCATAACGAACACCATGTTCAAGCATAAGGGTGTCCACACGTGCACTTGGCACCAGGACACCCTAGGTCGGAGTTCGATGATTGACTTTGGGGTCGTGTCAACGGACTTGCGGCTGCATGTCTTGGACACTCAGGTGAAGAGAGGGGCGGAGCTGTCAACTGATCACCACCTGGTGTTGAGTTGGCTCCGATGGTGGCAGACGTGGCAGGCCCAAACGTATTGTGAGGGTCTGCTGGGAACGTCTGGCGGAATCCCCTTTCAGAAGGAGTTTCAACTCCCACCTCCGACAGAACTTTGCTCATGTTCCGGGGGAGGCGGGGGACATCTAGTCCGAGTGGACCATGTTCCGCGCCTCCCTTCCCGAGGCGGCCGACCGGAGCTGTGGCCGTAAGGTGGTCGGTGCTTGTCGTGGCGGCAATCCCCAAACCCGTTGGTGGACACCAACGGTGAGGGATGCCGTCAAGCTGAAGAAGGAGTCCTATCGGGCATTTTGGGCCTGTGGGACTCCTGAGGCAGCTGATGGGTACCGGCTGGCCAAGCGGAATGCAGCTTTGGTGGTCACTGAAGCAAAAACTCTGTATGGGACGAGTTCGGTGAGGCCATGGAGAAAGACTTCTGGACGGCTTCGAGGAAATTCTGGTCCACCATGCGGCGTCTCAGGAGGGGGAAGCAGTGCACCATCAACACTGTGTATAGTGGGGATGGGGCGCTGCTGACCTCGACTAGTGACGTTGTGAGCTGGTGGGGAGAATACTTCGAAGACCTCCTCATTTCCACCGACACGCTTTCCCATGAGGGAGCAGAGTCTGGGTTCTCTGAGGCGGGCTCTCCTATCTCTGGGGTTGAGGTCACTGAGGTGGTTAAAAAGCTCCTCGGTGGCAGGGCCCCGAGGGTGGATGAGATTCGCCTGGAGTTCCTCAAGGCTCTGGATATTGTAGGCCTGTCCTGGTTGACACGCCTCTGCAACATTGCATGGACATCGGGGAGAGTGCCTCTGGCTTGGCAGACTGGGGTGGTGGTCCCTCTTTTTAAGAAAGGGGACCGGAGGGTGTGTTCCAACTACAGGGGGATCACACTCCTCAGCCTCCCTGGTAAGGTCTATTCAGGGGTGATGGAGAGGAGGGTCCGTCGGGAAGTCGAATCTCAGATTCAGGAGGAGCAGTGTAGTTTAAGTCCTGGCCGTGGAACAGTGGACCAGCTCTACACCCTCGGCAGGGTCCTCGAGGGTACATGGGAGTTCGCCCAACCAGTCTACATGTGTTTTGTGGACTTGGAGAAGGTGTTCGACCGTGTCCCTCGGGGGGTCCTGTGGGGGGTGCTTCGGGAGTATGGGGTACCGAACCCCCTGATACAGGCTGTTCGGTCCCTGTACGACCGGAGTCAGAGTTTGGTCCGCATATCCGGCAGTAAGTCCGGAATATCCGGCAGTAAGTCGGAATCGGATTGGACTCTGCCAAGGCTGCCCTTTGTCACCGATTCTGTCCATAACTTTTATGGACAGAATTTCTAGGCGCAGCCGAGGCGTAGAGGGGGTCCGGTTTGGTGGCCTCAGTATTGAATCTCTGCTCTTTGCAGATGATGTGTTTCTGTTGGCTTCATCAAGCCATGACCTCCAACTCTCACTGGAGCAGTTCGCAACTGAGTGTGAAGCGGCTGGGATGAGAATCAGCACCTCCAAATCTGAGACCATGGTCCTCAGTCGGAAAAGGGTGGCACGCCCTCTCCAGGTCGGGGATGAGATCCTGCCCCAAGTGGAGGAGTTCAAGTATCTTGGGGTCTTGTTCACGAGTGAGGGAAGAATGGAACGGGAGATCGATAGGCAGATCGGTGCAGCGTCTGCGGTGATGTATGTATCAATCCATTGTGGTAAAGAAGGAGCTAAGCCGAAAGGCGAAGCTCTCGATTTACCGGTCGATCTACGTTCCTACCCTCACCTATGGTCACGAGCTGTGGGTCGTGACCGAAAGAACAAGATCCCGGATACAAGCGGGATGAGTTTCCTCCGCAGGGTGTCCGGGCTCTCCCTTAGGGTGAGAAGCTCGGTCATCCGGGAGCATCTCAGAGTAGAGCCGCTGTTCCTCCACATCGCGAGGAGCCAGATGAGGTGGCTGCGGCATCTGATTCGGATGCCTCCCGGACGCCTCCCTGGTGAGGTGTTCCGGGCATGTCCCACTGGGAGGAGACCCCGGGGACGACCCAGGACACGCTGGAGAGACTACATCCTTCGGCTGGCCTGGGAACGCCTCGGGATGCCCCCGGAAGAGCTGGATGAAGTGGCTGGGGAGAGTGAAGTTTGGGTGTCCCTGCTAAAGCTACTGCCCCCGCAACCCGACCTCCGATAAGCGGTAGAAAATGGATGGATCACAATTCACGGAGTTATGACTCGGGAGTAGTTGGCTTTCCCCACACATGATTTATGACATAAATATGAAGGTTTAATATTTAAGGTTTAATCAGAATCATCTTTATTTGCCAAGTATGTCCAAAAAACACAAGGAATTTGTCTCCGACCTGTTTCAGACCCTTTTATCTGGATACATTCACAGACATAAGATACTCTGGTGTTTGTCGTCCTAGGTCTGCAAAATCTGGACAAAATCATCTTGATTATCTTTGTATGTACCGTGCCGAAGAGTCTTACTCACATATTTAACTTCATGACTTATGTGGGAATGGTATTTCAGTGCAATATTTACTAATTGCGCTACCTTATGTGATGGTCTTCTGAAACAAGAGATGCAATACAACTGCTTTTCGAGTATTTTTTTCTTAATATTGACCTAATAATCTGCCCGTTAGCGTTCTGTCACATTTGCAATAGAATTTTAGACCAATCATTTGCAATTTTGTGCGGGATTCTCAAGCACTTTAAGCATTTGATGATATTGTTACACAGATATTGTTAATGAGAAAATATGGAAAATGTTATTAATTTTGTTTGGACTGTAGTTTGGAAGTAGTGCAGCCAATAAACTGCATTTTCTTTTAAATCCTTTTTTGTGTATCATCATTATTGGTTATCATTTCCTGAAAATAGTCAGCCAATTCCAAATCAGTATCGCCCACCCCTAGTCGATAGTTATATTACTAAGTTATTCTATGTTGCTTTTGGTATTTAAATGTATTTTTGTTTTTATTTGAATTTGATGTATTTTGTTTTCCAATTTAATTTCCAGGAGGGGTCAACCAAGTGCAAAACCCCAACCAGCAGGCTAATCAGAAGAAGGTCATCCAGCAACAGTATGCAACATTCAGACCCAACTTACACAATTACAATGCCCCCATCCTCAAGAGAGGTGTTCTCGGAAACTTTGAATCTAAAGAACCTGAGCCTCCAGGGGTCCCAGCTGGCCCAGGAGAAGGAGCCAAGCCATTTGTTCTGGGCCCAGAATACAAAGAAACCATTCAAGCATCCATCAAAGAGTTTGGCTTTAACATGGTTGCTAGTGACATGATATCGCTCGACAGGACCATTAGCGATATACGCCATGAAGAGTGAGTACTGCTACTCATTACACTGTTTTATACTGCATGACTAATACTACTATTAATTGACCATCACATTGTATCGTTGAGCCAAAACAACTAAAGTGACTATGATTATATGAAGTAGTGCTGGGCGATAAGGCCCACATTTGATATCACATTTTTTCCCCCCTAACGTCGATATTCAATACGAGTCAATATTTATTGTATTAATGTTTATGAATGTATCAAACCAGACCAGACCAAATATATTTGCATTATAAAACAGGTTTATTTAACAATAATAAACATCACAGAGAAATAAATTACATTTCCCTGCAGGTATTTTCAAAATATAATGACATTAAAATTAGCGATGCACCAAAATGAAAAGTCTTGACCAAAACCAAAAAATGAAAATGAGAAACCCAAAGCTGAAAACCGAAATAAATTATTTTATTTATTTATGTATTTATAAATTATTAGTCAAATTGCATTTATGCTATGACTAGAGCTGCAACCTACAGAAATTTACTTTCAGGCCGTTTCTCTGAATTTTCATATTCTCTAAATCATGTCAAAACATGACCGTGGGACAGTTATTACAGTATATTATGTAATAGGATAAAAATAATTATGCACACTGTTCAATTGCGTAACATAATAATTACTCTATAATTGTAATCATTGATAAATGATGGCTTGAATATTTATTTTAAAGTATTTCTTAGTTGTTGGCTCTGTTGTAGGTGTTCATCACTTAACCCTTAGGTGGCAGTAATGCACTTAAACATGCCCAGTGTGTCGGAAATCAAGAAGAAGACGACAAAAAGAAGAAACATGATGTCATGTGGAATGATTACAATGCAGTGATCTTTGAATAAAGCGAATAAAAAAAGAAATACAAGGCAGATTCTTGAAATTGCCACACTGTGCAAACCCAACTGTCCAGAACAGTTCAGCTCAAAGAGCGATGGCCAAATCACTGCCAAACTATTTATGTGATCACTCACACAAGGATGCTAACTAGTAGCTACTAATGCTAATGTAAACAAAACTCTTCGAAAACGTTCTATCTCGTCCATGATCGGCAAACTATTATCTTGTTATCCTCCTCCTTTGTGTTCGCTCCATAAATGGGGCGTTCATGGAGTGAACACAAAAACACAAGTGCCTCAACTGCCACCACAATCGCTTCGGGGTCTGCGGCGTTGTTTTGTTTCCACTACAGGAGTGGCACGGGAGTTGCGGCTCTCTTTAACGGGATACATGCATCGCACTCTATAACGTGCTTCATCTTCAGGTGATTTTACAGGGATATGGTTGGAATAGAATGAACTTTATTTGTCATTGTGACATTTACAACAAAATTAAAACGTTCTTCCAGTCAGTGCAACATTCTTTAAACAAATATATCCACTTCATTCCTGGGAGCGCTCATGGGGAAACGATTATGGGCGCCACTTCCTGTGAGAAACTGGAAGAAGCAGTGAGCCATTCATTCCTAGATGTTTTCGTCTGCTGGATCATTTAAAAAAAAAAAATATATATTTATATGTTTGTTACGATTATCAGGCCAAAATGATGGGGGAAAAAAAAAATTCTGTCTGTGTATATATATTATGTGTGTGTGTGTGTATGTATATATATAGGGTTAAGTCAGATAGTAAAACCCTGTCAGGGTTCTGGTTGTCACAAATGTCTTCCATTTAAGGATTATAGAGGCCACTCTGCTCTTAGGAACCTTAAGTATGGCAGAATTTTTTTGTGTAACCTTAGCCAGATCTGTGCCTTGCCACAATTCTGTCTCTGAGCTCTTCAGGCCGTTCCTTTGATTCTCCTTTGCTCTGACATGCACTGTGAGATGTAAGGTCTTATATAGACAGGTGCGTTGCTTTCTTAATCAAGTCCAATCAGTATAATCAAACAAAGCTGGACTCCAATAAAGGTGTAGAACCGTCTCAAGGACGATCAGAAGAAATGGACAGCACCTGAGTTAAATATGTGAGTGTCACAGCAAAGGGTCTGAATACTTATGGCTGTGTGATATTCAAGTTTTTCTTTTTTAATAAATCTGCAAAGATTTCATTCTTCCCTTCTCTGATGATCTCTTTTCATCAGAGAAGATAACTGGGATAGGCTCCAGCACGCCCGAGACCCTCGTGAGGGAAAGCGGTATGGAAAATGGATGGATGGAACAACAAGAAAAATAAAATAAAATAAAATATCTCAAAGCAAAATAAAACATTTTGTGTGGTATATTTGGCGCCTGTGATTAATCTTAATCAAAATTAAGTGTGATTAAGATGACCCAAAAAATTTATTGATTGACATCTCTAAATTTGATTTACAATGAGATTACTTTTGTAATGCAAAACTGGTTTATCGGGTTATTTTTCTTTTTAGGGTAAAAATCTTTTTTTACTTTCCCAGAAATCCTTAGAATTCTTAGATTACGTTACATTAGATGACTAAAATTTTGAATATTCACAGGCTTCCTAGAAATCATTTTTCCAGTGTGGGTTGAACGGATGAATTACATTTGTATTAATTACAATGGGAAACTTTGCTTTGGTTCGTGAACAGTGTGTTCGAATGAATGAAATGTTGATGAACCGAGGTTTCGCCGCTGTATGTTTTTTCATATTTTTCTTCCTGAGATTTCTTTTTAATAATCAAATTTTTCACTTTTTCTTTATCGGAAAACGTTTTAAAAGATGATAACTTGTATGTATGTGTTAAAAAGTGGTTTTAATTGCATCTGCAAACAAACATACACACACAAATCCATTCAAATAACATTGGGATTCTTTGCCATTAATATAGGTGCAAGTACTGGCATTATGATGACAGACTGCTGACCTCCAGTGTGGTGATAGTCTTCCATAATGAAGGCTGGTCTACCTTAATGAGAACCATCCACAGTGTCATCAAGAGAACTCCCAGGAAATACTTGGCTGAGATTGTCATGATAGATGACTTTAGCAACAAAGGTGGGTTTGCGTTCCTCAGACTGTATCTAAAAAGTTAGTTTACATGTTTGCTAAAAATATGAATGACTTTTGAGGAAACACTGTTGCCTGGATCAGACTACAAGAAAAATTTGGTCTTTCCCGATTGGACTATGTCAGACTACTGCCATCAAATCTGGCCCTACAGTGGGTACGGAAAGTATTCAGACCCCCTTAAAATTTTCAGTCTTTCTTGTTATATTGCAGCCATTTGCTAAAATCATTTAAGTTAAATTTTCCCTCCTCATTAATGTACACACGTCACCCCATATTGACAGAAAAAAACTGAATTGTTGAAATTTTTGCAGATCTATTAAAAAAGAAAAACTGAAATATCACACAGCCATAAGTATTCAGACCCTTTGCTCAGTATTTAGTAGAAGGTTGGTTGTTTGTTTATATTTGCCCTGCAATTGGCTGTTGACCAGTTCAGGGTGTACCCAGCCTCTCGCCCAAAGATAGCCGGGATAGGCTCCAGCATGCCCGCGGCCTTTGTGAGGATGAGCGGTACGGAAAATGAATGAATGTTATATAAAAAATTTTATGCTGTCTGTTAAATATATGAGTGTCACAGCAAATGGTCTGAATATCTGACTCCCCGTTAGTATAGTGGATAGTATCTCCGCCTGTCAAGTGGAAGACTGGGGTTCGATTCCCTAACGGGGAGTTGCCCTATGTGGTCTTTAGCGTTTAGGGTCAGCCGTGGCCCAATGGTTAAGATCATCGCCTGGCACCGTGGTCCTCGGTTCAAGAACCAGACCGGACCATCCACCAACATCTCCCGGACAAACGGCTGTGGTGTCCTTGACCAAGACACAGATACCCCAAACTGCTCCCCGTGCGCTTAAGTTGCCCCCTGATCCAGTGTATTCCACTAACAAGTGTGTGTGTTCATTCTGATGGGTAAAATGCAGAGAACAAATTTCGTGTCCATGGATGCATGTTCATGACAATAAAGATGATTATTTTTCTTCTTCTGTGGTGGTGTGTTTTAGAGAAATGTAAGGGAGATTTGGAAGAACAATTTTGTATATTTATGTAAATACTTGTTTTCTCACAGTGTGATTATTATATCTTCGTGTAGGCTTTTGGTGTATAGAGGTTAGTCTTGTTTTCGTACGGTTTGTCCGTGCCTCGTTGGCTGTACAGTCAACACGGATCACTGTGTCGGGCGTCCCTCCGTTTATTTCGAACGAGGCGCTGGAAGCGTTTTGGTAAGTTTGCTAGCGTTTTTTGTAATGTTGGGCTATGATGTAAGGATGAAAAACTGAAGCATGTTCAGTCATTGAGACTACAGGTTTTCATGTTTTTAGACTCTCCGACGCAGACGTTGGATGTTTCTTTCCCGGTTTGTCATGAGGAAGGAATGTATATGGTGTATGGAAGCTCGGGAAGCATGAAATGTTTTGAGTGTGAAGATGTTGGTCATGAACGGGTGTCGTCCCCGCATAACAATGCTACAGTGAGACCTCCTGCTGCTGATAGCCACGAGGATCACGCCCAGGCAGGTCCGATTGTGGAAGGGTTAGGGTTGACGTTGCGGGGCGGACGGCTGAGCCTGACCCCGTTGGGGTGGGCTCTATGAGTGTGAATGCCGTCTCGACGGCGGACGTACCCCGTACTGAAAGCCGTGGATCGGTGGCGGCGAAGGTAGAGGAAAAACGTACTATTATTGAGAATGTTGAACGTAAGAATGACATGCAAATTATAGAACAGAATAGTATTGTTGATTGATGAAAATGGCGCAGGCTAGTGATGTGAGACAGCAGCTGAAGGCTGCTGACAGGGGAAACACTAATGATCTTAGCATAATAGACCAAGTTCGGCATGGTGATGGTCGCCAGGCTATGGGGCTGCAGACTGATGGTGACTCTGATGGTGCTTCAATTGCTGACAGCGTTTCCCAGAGTAAGGATATGTACCCTTTGAAAGAAATAGATGAGTTTTTGGAGGATACATTTGGTAAAACGGTTGATGTACAAGAATATTCTCCAGATGTTAGAAAGTTTGTGAAGAGTGTGAGTACCCTACAGAAGGTGGTAGGAACAGATTTGCTTGATGACAAGAAGACATATCGCCTGAGGAAGCATGTGACTGCTGCTAGGAAAATTTTAAGTGGTAAAAGACAGAAAAAAATGAGAGTTGATCATTAAATTAGAAATGGAACTACAACACTGGGTGTTTCCTCTGCTGTTGTCTTTGGCTGGTTGTTTTTTCTTTCTTTTTATTAGTATGAACTCTTTACGGGTTGCATCTTTAAATATCAACGGTGGTAGAAATGCACAGAAGATGGCGCTAATGTTAGAAGTCATAAAAAGGATAGATATCGCTATGTTGCAAGAAACACACAGTGATAATTTAAATGAAACGGACTGGGGGCTATGTTGTGGCGCTCAGTATGTTCTCAGTCATGGCTCTAATCTCAGTGCGGGGGTCGCTAATTTATTTAGTCCCAATCTTAGTGTTGACATTTTATCAATCACAGAAATAGTTGCAGGGAGGATTGTAATGGTTAAGGCAGAAATCCAAGATGATATGTTTAAATTTGTGAATATATATGCACCAAATTGCGGGCAGGACCGTTTGAGTTTATTTCAAGTACTATAAGAAAATTTGGACAGCTGTGATCAAGGAGAATGTGTTTTAGTTGGGGGGACTGGAACTGTTGCGCTGATCCCACTTTAGATAGAATAGGACAGGAGCTCCACACCCAGTCATCTTGTTTTTTGTCAAAGATGACCAAGGAGTTGGACTTAGCAGATGTGTGGAGGACAAAGCATCCGACCGACAGACAGTATACTTGAATGAAAGTTTTTGATGGCATGGTTACTGCAGCCAGATTAGACAGATTTTATAACTCTGTGGCTTTTAACACCAGGGGAATGAATTGTCAAATTTCTCCAGTTGGTTTTACCGATCATCATTTGGTATTATTGGAATTAATTTTGTCACACGTACACAAGCCAAGATCATTCTGGCATTTTAATGTTTAACCTTTACATGATTTTGGTTTTGTGAAAATTTTAAATTGTTTTGGAGTAATTGGAGAGCCATGAACGAGTTTTTTTCCTCCTTAAATCAGTGGTGGGAGGTAGGAAAAAGTCAAGTGAAAGTGTTTTGCCAACAGTACCCATCCTTCTCTAGTATTAATACTAGAGGCTATAGAGAAACTAGAAGAGGACATTGAGGTTTTGGAGAGTGTGGCTGCTGAAAATACAGAGCAGTTAAATAAAAAAAGACAGCAGTTGACTTTTTTCTTCAAGAGAAGGGTAAAGGAGCTCTGGTCCGGTCACGTTTCACCACACTGAGGGATATCGATGCACCCACCTCCTTCTTTTTTTAACCTGGAGAGATCTTTTGGACAGAGGAAACAAATGGTGTGCCTTCGGCGGCCTGATGGGACGCTGACTTCAGATTCTGCAGTAATGAGAAGGCTAGCGGTGTCTTTCTACTCCAACCTGTTTGAGGCAGAAAGGTCCGATGGAAAGGCTGCAGAGACACTACTTCAGGGTGTCCCTCAGCTGGGATCTGATGTACAAGATGTCCTGGGCTCTGACATTACTCTGAAGGAATTAACGACTGCGGTGACCCAATTGACCTCTGGTAAGGCCCCAGGTTTGGACGGAATACCATCAGATTTCTATAAACACTTCTGGAATATAAATGGGATTGACTTGTTGGAGGTTTTCAAGGACTCCTTTGGGAAAGGGACTCTTCCAGCTTCCTGTGCGGTGGTCTCTCTTCTGCCAAAAAAGGGGGATTTAACTTTGCTCAAGAATCGGAGACCTGTAACCTTACTATGTACAGACTATAAAAATGTATCCAAAGTTTTAGCAAAAAAGTTTATATTGACATTGTAATTGGTGCAGACCAGTCGTACTGCGTCCCTGGCAGATCCTTGTTGGACAATCTATTTTTAATGAGAGACATTTTTAATGTGTGTAAGGCATACGGTGTTGATGTAGGCATCATTTCCATTGATCAAGAAAAATCGTGTGGATCGTTCTTTCTTATTTTCCACATTGTGGGCATTTGGAGTTGGGGAGCTTTTTCTATCATGGGTGAAACTGCTGTACAAGAGTGCATGTTGTGTAGTTAAGGTTGGGGGAGGACTGAGCAGAGAGGGAGAGGGATTAGGCAAGGCTACTCTATCTCGGGACTATTGTATAGTTTTGCTATCGAGCCTCTCCTATTTAGATTTAGGAAAAATCTGAACTGTCTATGTCTGCCAGAAATTACTTTTAGCCCTCCAATTGTCGTGTCAGCCTATGCTGATGACATTAATGTAATGGGGACATAGAGGCACTGAGAGAAAGTCTAAAGTGTATGAAAAGGCTTCCTCAACTAAGGTAAATTGGGAAAATAGTGAGGCATGTTGGGTAGGTAATCCAACACAGGGGACAGTGTATGGTCTCCCTGGTGGCCTTACATGGAGAAATAGTGGGTTGAAAATTCTGGGGATTTATTTGGGTGATGACAAGATGGTTGCTAAGAATTGGGAGGCAGTGCTGGGAAAAGTGCAAGCTGTCTAGATGGAAATGGTTGCTATCTCAGCTGTCCTATAGGGGAAGAACTCTGATTGTAAACAATCTCGTCGCCTCTCTTCTGTGGCACAGACTTCAGGTGTTAACACCCCCACCAGGACTGATTAAACAGCTACAGAAGATGCTGGTGGACTTTTTCTGTTCTGGTCATCACTGCATGAGAGCGTCGGTCCTGCCTCCAGGATGGCTGCTTTTCGTTTATAGACGGCACAGAGGCTGTTGTACAAAGACTCACTCTGTTGGTCAGCAGTCACTCGTCTGCTCCGGAGGGCCGGACGGCTGGGTTACAAGAAACATCTGTTCCTGTTCTCCTCTGGCTACAGTATGGATGGTCTGTCACCTTCTTACAGCTCTGTCTTTAATGGTTGGCAGACTTTGGACTTTACTCGAACCACTGCATAGCCTGGATTGTGGTTGTTTGGAGATCCACTATTCAATAATGTTTTTCTACCTGTGAATGCTTTTTGTCTGACACTATAAGAGGCGCTTTCAGGGAGGCAGGGATTGTGAAGATGGGACACCTAATGAGGACATCCCCAGAGACACAGGCTGAGAGGACTGGTGTCCACTCCAACCGAGTTCTCCATGGTCTGGTGAAGGAGGCGTGGCAGTCACTGTCAGCAAAACACCAGGACTTTATACAGTGATTTAGCTCACCAGTGAAGTGAGGGGGCTAAGTATGTCTTTCCTCCTCTTGGTGTGATTCCTGCTGTGGGGGAATGGAGGGAGCAGAGTGGAATCGTACTGTCCCTAAAAACTCCACAACTTGGGAACTTTAGCTCCTGTAGTGGAAAGCGGCTGTATGAGAGTTGTGTAAACGTACTGAACAATGGATCGCTCACTGGAGTCAGAGAGTCGAGGTGGACAGAGGTGTTTGGTTCGGAATTTTCCACGAAAGAAAGCTGGTGGGTCCTGTATAAGCCTCCTGTTGAAAAACGGATGGGTGACATCCAATGGAGGATTATACATGGAATAATAGCTACGAACAGATACAGAGCTCACTTTGACCCTGGCACTGGGGAAGGTTGTCCATTTTGTTTACAGGCAGAGGCGTTGGACCACTTAGTCCAGACATGCCCAAAGTCCGGCCCCTGGGACAAATCCGGCCCGTGTTCATATTTCCACTGGCCCGAAGCCTCTGTCATAAAACCAATAATATGTGGCCCGGCAGTACAAAATACACGCGCAATTTTATATTTCACAACAGGATGGCAGTAAACTTGTGGCTGAACTCTCGCGGGGCCGTTTTGCGCATGATCTGTTTTTTGGCCATTTCTAAAATGGCAACTGGAAATAAGAAAAGGAAAGTTGATAGCGAGGGCCGACGTTTCCAGGACAAATGGAAGTCTGAATATTTTTTCACTGAGTTTAGAAACAACTGCGTCTGCCTAATTTGCCAAGAGACTGTGGCTGTGTTCAAGGAGTTCAATATAAAGAGGCACTACCAGACGGAACATGCTAATTACGACAAGCTAACTGGGAACGAACGCAGTGAAAAATTTAAGCAACTGGAAGCTGGTTTAACGGCACAGCAACACTTTTTCACAAGAGCCAGTGAGTCGAATGAAAATGCAACAAAGGCAAGCTATGAGGTGGCAACGCTGATTGCCAAGCACTGCAAACCTTTTACTGAGAGTGAATTTATTAAAGACTGTGTGATGAAAATGGTGGAGAACATTTGTCCTGAGAAAAAGCAACAGTTCGCCAATGTTTTCCTGGCTCGTAGCACTGTGTCACGAAGGATCGAAGAAGTTTCTTCTGATATTAAGAGACAGTTGGACGCAAAAGGAGTGGAGTTTGAATTTTTTTCGTTAGCCTGTGACGAAAGCACGGATGCATCCGACAGCGCTCAGTTACTGATTTTTTTTTAGAGGAGTGGACAGTGAAATGAACGTGTGTGAAAAGCTACTTGACCTCCAGAGCCTTAAGGACCAAACAAGAGGGAAAGATTTATTTGCTTCTGTTTGTTCCGCCGTGGATAACATAAAATTACAATGGAATAAAATCACGGGGATTATTACGGATGGCGCACCTGCCATGGTTGGCGAGCACAGTGGATTATCAACCCTAGTGTGTAACAAAGTAAGCGAAGAAGGAGGTAAAGCTATAAAACTCCATTGTATTATTCACCAACAAGTTCTATGTGCCAAACATCTGAAATATGATCACGTTATGAAACCGGTGACGAAGGCTATTAATTATATTCACTCCAAAGCCCTGTGCCACCGCCAGTTTCAACAATTTCTACTGGATATCCACGCTGAATACGGAGATGTTGTGTATCACACTGATGTAAGCTGGCTCAGTCGGGGGTCTGCACTGCAGCGTTTCTACTCACTCAAAGAGGAAATTGGACAATTCTTGGCAAAAAAGGGACAACCGATGCCAGAACTAACCGATCCTGTTTGGCTGTCTGATTTTGGATTTTTAGTTGACATAACCCAACATCTTAACACCCTGAACACGAGCCTTCAGGAGCAAAATGCATTGATAAGCCAACTGTTTTCACATATTAAAGCCTTTCGGACCAAGCTGCGACTTTTCATAACCCACCTGTCTCAAACGCAGCCCAATACCACACATTTCCAATCTCTGCAAGAAATAATGACCTGTTTTCCAGCGCACAATATCAGTGCGCAAATGAGGAGGTATGCCGCAAACATCTCATCTCAGACTGAGGAGTTTCAACAGCGTTTCAGGGATTTTGCAACTATTGAAAAGAAGATCACGCTTTTTTCTTCTCCCGTTTCCGTGGATCTCAGTGACGTTCCAGCCCACATGCAGTTGGAGCTCATTGAGCTGCAGTGTGACACGGAGTGTCGCAGCCGCTACCAACGCCGTGCTGCACTATTTGCATATAGTGGCCACTCATGCCAGAGTAGCATCTGCTCCATTTGCACACTGATTGAGGAGTATCTGTAACATTTGCACAACCATTGTCCCAGATTATCGCACTACTCGTCACTTTAAACCGCATACACTCCTTGAAGTCTCAGTGCCCTTTGCACAATGGTCATTGCACCGGACTATTGCGATATTAGCCATTCGAACTGAGGACTCTGCATCTTTTTGCACAATTGTTGTTTGTTGTTGTTTTTTGTCAATGTCTTTATGTCTCCAAAGTGTTCTGTAAATTGACTGTCTGTTGTACTAGAGCGGCTCCAACTACCGGAGACAAATTCCTTGTGTGTTTTGGACATACTTGGCAAATAAAGATGATTCTGATTCTGATTCTCTTGTCAACTTTTACCAGCAGCTGGATGAAGACAGGTTCCAAGAGATTCGTACATTTGCTAAGAAAATGTTGAGCTTGTTTGCCTCGACATACTTGTGTGAGAAGACATTCTCAGTCATGAACATGAATAAGAACTGCGTGAGGACAAGACGAAGTGACTCCCACCTGCGTGACATCTTGCGCATTAAAACCACCGCTTTTGAGCCAGACCTGCCCCATTTACTGCAGTCGAGATCTCAGTATCACCCTTCACATTAATGCAACCATGTTGTTTGTTGATTATGATGAATAAAGTTTGCGCTTGAGTCAAATTTCATAAAAACACTTTATTTTGCATTCCATCCATCCATCCATCCATTCTCTACCGCTTATCCGGGTCGGGTCGCGGGGGCAGTAGCTTCAGCAGGGACGCCCAGACTACCCTCTCCCCAGCCACTTCATCCAGGTCTTCCGGGGGGATCCCGAGGCGTTCCCAGGCCAGCCGAAGGATGTAGTCTCTCCAGCGCGTCCTGGGTCGTCCCCGGGGTCTCCTCCCGGTGGGACATGCCCGGAACACCTCACCAGGGAGGCGTCCGGGAGGCATCCGAATCAGATGCCCCAGCCACCTCATCTGGCTCCTCTCAATGCGGAGGAGTAGCGGCTCTACTCTGAGATCCTCCCGGATGACCGAGCTTCTCACCCTATCTCTAAGGGAGAGCCCGGACACCCTGCGGAGGAAACTCATTTCGGCCGCTTGTATCCGGGATCTTGTTCTTTCGGTCACGACCCACAGCTCATGACCATAGGTGAGGGTAGGAACGAAGATCGACCGGTAAATTGAGAGCTTCGCCTTTCGGCTTAGCTTTCTTTACCACAACGGACCGATACAAAGTCCGCATCACTGCAAACGCTGCACCGATCCGCCTGTCGATCTCCCATTCCATTCTTCCCTCACTCGTGAACAAGACCCCAAGATACTTGAATTCCTCCACTTGGGGCAGGATCTCATCCCCGACCTGGAGATGGCATGCCACCCTTTCCCGACTGAGGACCATGGTCTCAGATTTGGAGGTGCTGATTCTCATCCCAGCCGCTTCACACTCGGCTGCGAACTGCTCCAATGAGAGTTGGAGGTCACGGCTTGATGAAGCCAACAGAACCACATCATCTGCAAAAAGCAGAGATGCAATACTGAGGCCACCAAACCGGACCCCCTCTACGCCTCGGCTGCGCCTAGAAATTCTGTCCATAAAAGTTATGAACAGAATCGGCGACAAAGGTCAGCCTTGGCGGAGTCCAACCCTCACCGGGAACGAGTCCGACTTACTGCCGGATATGCGGACCAAACTGACTCCGGTCGTACAGGGACCGAACAGCCCGTATCAGGGGGTTCGGTACCCCATACTCCCGAAGCACTCTCCACAGGACTCCCCGAGGGACACGGTCGAACGCCTTCTCCAAGTCCACAAGACACATGTAGACTGGTTGGGCGAACTCCCATGCACCCTCGAGGACCCTGCCGAGGGTGTAGAGCTGGTCCACTGTTCCACGGCCAGGACGAAAACCACACTGCTCCTCCTGAATCTGAGATTCGACTTCCCGACGGAAGTCCAGCACCCCTCTCCTCTCCTCTCCAGCACCCCTGAATAGACCTTACCAGGGAGGCTGAGCAGTGTGATCCCCCTGTAGTTGGAACACACCCTCCGGTCCCCCTTCTTAAAAAGGGGGACCACCACCCCAGTCTGCCAATCCAGAGGCACTGTCCCCGATGTCCACGCGATGTTGCAGAGGCGTGTCAACCAGGACAGCCCCACAACATCCAGAGCCTTTAGGAACTCCGGGCGAATCTCATCCACCCCCGGGGCCCTGCCACCGAGGAGCTTTTTAACTACCTCGGTGACCTCAAACCCAGAGATAGGAGAGCCCGCCTCAGAGAAACCCACACTCTGCTTCCCCATGGGAAGGCGTGTCGGTGGAATTGAGGAGGTCTTCGAAGTATTCTCCCCACCGACTCACAACGTCCCGAGTCGAGGTCAGCAGCGCCCCATCCCCACTATACACAGTGTTGGTGGTGCACTGCTTTCCTCTCCTGAGACGTCGGATGGTGGACCAGATTTTCCTCGAAGCCGTCCGGAAGTCTTTCTCCATGGCCTCACCGAACTCCTCCCATGCCCGGGTTTTTGCTTCAGCGACCACCAGAGCTGCATTCCGCTTGGCCAGCCGGTACCCATCAGCTGCCTCAGGAGTCCCACAGGCCAAAAAGGCCCGATAGGACTCCTTCTTCAGCTTGACGGCATCCCTCACCGTTGGTGTCCACCAACGGGTTCGGGGATTGCCGCCACGACAGGCACCGACCACCTTACGGCCACAGCTCCGGTCGGCCGCCTCAGCAATGGAGGCGCGGAACATGGTCCACTCGGACTCGATGTCCCCCGCCTCCCCCGGAACATGAGCAAAGTTCTGTCGGAGGTGGGAGTTGAAACTCCTTCTGACAGGGGATTCTGCCAGACGTTCCCAGCAGACCCTCACAATACGTTTGGGCCTGCCACGTCGGACCGGCATCTTCCCCCACCATCGGAGCCAACTCACCACCAGGTGGTGATCAGTTGACAGCTCCGCCCCTCTCTTCACCCGAGTGTCCAAGACATGCGGCCGCAAGTCCGATGACACGACCACAAAGTCGATCATCGAACTGCGACCTAGGGTGTCCTGGTGCCAAGTGCACGTGTGGACACCCTTATGCTTGAACATGGTGTTCGTTATGGACAATCCATGACGAGCACAGAAGTCCAATAACAGAACACCGCTTGGGTTCTGATCGGGGGGGCCGTTCCTCCCAATCGCGCCCTTCCAGGTCTCACTGTCATTGCCCACGTGAGCATTGAAGTCCCCCAACAGAACAATGGAGTCCCCAGCGGGAGCGCTCTCCAGCACCCCCTCCAAGGACTCCAAAAAGGGTGGGTACTCTGAACTGCTGTTTGGTGCATAGGCACAAACAACAGTCAGGACCCGTCCCCCCACCCGAAGGCGGAGGGAGGCTACCCTCTCGTCCACCGGGGTGAACCCCAACGTACAGGCGCCGAGCCGGGGGGCAATAAGTATACCCACACCTGCTCGGCGCCTCTCACCATGGGCAACTCCAGAGTGGAAGAGAGTCCAACCCCTCTCGAGAGGACTGGTACCAGAGCCCCAGGTGTGTGTGGAGGCGAGTCCGACTATATCGAGTCGGAACTTCTCGACCTCACACACCAGCTCGGGCTCCTTCCCTGCCAGAGAGGTGACATTCCACGTCCCTAGAGCCAGCTTCTGTAGCCGGGGATCGGATCGCCAAGGTTTATTTTATTTTGCATTCTATTAATTTTTATTTTAACCTTCATTTATCCAGGTCAGGCAGTTATCAGATCTACCTAGCAGCAGACAGCATAGTAAAACAAAGTAAAATTAAAATAAATACAAAAAAGCATTCCCCTCGTCGGTAGCATGTAAAATTAATGCTGGCCCGCATGACAATTTTTTTACGTCAATGTGGCCCCTAAGCCAAAGAGTTTGGGCACCCCTGACTTAGTCCTTCTATGTCCCCGGTTGACTGGTCTTTTTAAAATGTTAAAGGAGTGGGTGGGGGGTTCGGGAGAGGTTTTCTCTTTCCAGTGTATTATCTTTGGACCAACTTATTCCAGAAAAAGAAAGAAAGCTGTGGTGTTAATGAATTTCATGTTTGGTAGTGCTAAATTGGCTATAGATGGTTGGAGCTAGTTGGACTGATCCGCTTCACTATCTGAGGTGGCAGCCCATTTAAGGGTGGAGCACACCTTTTATACGGTTACTAATAATCTGGATGCCTTTGCGGATAGGTGGGCTATTGGAAATGTTTTGTGCTCACTGGGTGAATATGGATCACTGGTGTTGAATTTTAATTTTTTTTCTATTTATTTGTGTAAATTTTCATTTTTGTCTGTTTTTTTTTCGGTTTTAATTATTTTTTTGGTAACACCGTTTCATGGTTTTTAAAAAAAATAAATTATATTGGGGTCTTTGTCAAAAGGTGTGCTAAATAAAGTTTCAGGAAAAAGTCAAAAAGTCTTCTTGGCTGTGTGATATTTCAGTTTTTCTTTTTTTAAAAATCAGCAAAAGTTTCAACAATTCCCTTATTTTCAGTCAATATGGGGTGCTGTGTGTACATTGAGGAAAAAATGAAATTAAATGATTTTAGCAAATGGCTGCAATATAACAAAGAGTGAAATATTCAAGGGGGTCTGAATACTTTCCGTACCCACTGTATACAAAGATTGATAGTTGTCCATGACTATTCTCTTCTGCCTTGATTTAGAACTTGTATAGCTGATGATTTCTCCTCTGATAGATGCTTTAAATGCATCTCATTGTAAACCGGCAGATGTTTCATTGATATTCAATTCAAAATAGCTATCGCTCTTATCTCCTACATAATTAACAAATTCCGAATCACCTGCAGAGGCCAATCCGGTGGATTATAAAAAAAAAAGTATCAATGTGCATAAATAGTGAGATAGCAGCATGATCACTAATCACTAATACTATAACACCAGCAATCTTTAATGTTGGATATAAGTCCCCGGGATACAAGAAAGTAATCAATGCGAAAGTGAGACTTAATTGCGACCGAATGACATGAATATTCTTCTTACTTGGATTTTGTTCCCGCCATATCTCAACCAAGTTTAAATCGCTTATGTACTGTTTGATTAATTTCCTAGTCTGAATTTGAATTGTGTCAAGGCCTGTGGAATGATCCATTCTTGGGTCCAATGTACAGTTAAAGTCTCCCCTGACAATTCAACTTCCGTGCAATGTTGACAAAGTCAAGAAAAATTCCTCAAAGAATTCAGGGCTTGCTAAGTTCATCCATCCATCCATCCATTAGCCTCCCTCTGTAATTTATTACCTTCATCTTCAAAAATTTCAACATCCCTCGTTCCAATCAATCATCAATCTGTCATGAACGGAACAGAGGATAGGAACCAAAAATGCACGACTCCAAAACAAATGGACAGTTTCAAAAAAGAGAGGTTTAATATACGGGCAGAGGTCGGTACATAGGCAGGCAATCCAAAAAAAGGCAACAGTATCCAAAAACATGAGTCAAAAAGGCGAGGTCGATAATCGGAACAGGGTCTAGTCTTACTGTGAGTCTTTGACGTGGAAACAAGGAATGGTGGAACGCGACGACAAGGTACAACGAACTGGCAACGAGAAAGAATGAGACACGAGGTTAAATGCAAGGGATAATTAGGGTGAACAAGGCACAGGTGGTTAAGATTCTCTCAGGAGCAGGTGTGTGTGAAACAGGGGGAAGACAAAAACCGGAACACACACCCATGACACAATGGGGCCACAGTAATTACAGTAGAAGTAATAGGGCTTTTTGACAGCATGATGCGATGACTCTCTATTAGTCTCTTACAATTAACACCTGTTGCTTATCTCTACCAGACTCTCTTCTTCTCCCAAAATACAACTTCTGATTATTTAATTAATTATGTAGTATTGCCATTACCCAATAGAAATAAAGAGATTAATCAGTTTGCCAACTTCAGGAGCTCAGTGGGACTATTCACATTGCCCTCAGCATAAACCCAATCAAACCGAATTTTGGATTGGAGTACAAGAACCAGTAATTATTTTAGCTATGAACCACAATAATGGTTCGGATAAATTAGCCTGCACTTCCTACTAATCAAATAAAATCATGCACAAATAGTGAAACCAATTACTAACCAATAATAAGCATATGGGATACCTATACCTGGGGGTGGGGCTCGAAGGTGACCTCCCCATGGGGCCCGGCCGGGCACAGCCCGAAAGGGTAATGGGTCTCCCTTCCCATGGGCTCACCACCTGTGTGAGGGGCCATATATTCAGGCATTTCTACATCCGCCCGGCACACCTCAATTTATAATCTTACAGTATATCGTGTGCACAGATACTATATATGCATCCAATATACTGTATATGCATTATTCAGTTATATAATAAATATAATAGGATATCCTTTAAAGTGCTTTATGGATATTTACATATATATTTATATAATCAGAATTATTATAGGTTTTTTCTTTATATTGTGTACACAATTAATAATCCGTATCATACAGAATACTCGTATCTTTTGCACTTCGTCCATGTTTTTTTTTTTTAAATCCCTTGCGAGCCTCTTTTCCATCCAAATAAAGCTCTCATGGATTTGTAACTCAACTTCCTGACAACTTGGTGACGCCCTGCCTCGGATTAGTGCAATTTACTATGCGACCGGGAGTCGAATCCTCTCTTTCCAAAACACGTCGTCGTCTCCACTTCGGCCCCCCCTTAAATATGTATGACGCTGCTTTATCCTCTCACAAAGCGTCTTTGTGATTACTTAATCCCAATAACCGTGTGAGCTAGCTTCTCGGAGGCCTCACATGGACCTGTGACGTCACTTTCCCCAGAGACCACGCTTTCACACTCATTCTGCTACGTTGTGACCTGGCCAAGTTGGAGACAATTGTTAACTAAAGACTATAGGCTATTGTACTCACAGGGTGACGCGAGTTGCTTATTTACGGCCTGACTGACATCCGGCAAGAATGTGAGCTCAAATCATCTGCAGGAACGTATCCGTTCTGAAGCCAACCTTGCGCTCCCTGTCGAGCATTCTACCATTAACACTTTGTTTCCTCCCTTGGAAACTCTCATTTCACTTCATTGCGTGTCTTCACATACATCACAGAAGGCCATCCCCTTATTAAACTAAGAGGGCCGTCCCCCCTTTTATTCTTAAAATTTAAAGACTAACAAATTTAGAGGAAGCATTCAAACGTTCTTGCCAACACAGACAACCCCGCAACAGCCATTTCATTGCCACACGCAAGTCAGCCACACCGAGAGCACCGTGCAGCTGCCAGATTTAAATCGTGAGAAAGCGCTCACCTTATAGCTGGCTGGAAATCAGAAGCAGCCCCACGACACCGTCACATGGAAGTGTGGCAAATAAGCAGTTTGTGACTCCAATTTGAGGTGGATTTATTTCACCTGTGCTTCTGAGCCACTGGTTCCCCAGGAGAATACCAGCTTCCGTTGACCAAGAACGAATGAAGACTTAGAGACACTGTCGCTTTTGGGCTAATTAGATTTATTGAACAACCCTTAGTGTAATAACAGCTGCTTACAAAGCCAGATCAAGAAGAAAAGTCCCTACAACTCCTGGAAGCCAGTTTATGAAGGTTTAATTATCTGGTCGTGGAATTAACCCAGCCTCCCCTTGACCATATTTGCGTTGCGTCCGCCTCCGTTCCCTCAGACTGAGCTCGGGCCCCCAAGCAGGGTGGCTCGGAGCGCTTGGAGGAGGCTCTGCAGCCGGGGATCATCCGTTGCGTCCTTGTCACCTCAGGTGAGGTGGGCGTCCTGCCTGGCCCGGTCGTCGCTAAGTTGGTCGGGGTGAGACCAAAGGAAAACATCTACACCAAAGCTCCCAAAAGCTTCTCCACTGGTCTCAGCTTCGGCCCCTTTTATGGCCGGAGCGGGACAAAAAGGGGGGTTTTTACCCCTGCCCCCCCTACTTTTCTACCACCTTTGCGAACACAGAGTGGCTGGACTGCCTTTTGGCGTCATATTTCCATTTTAGGATTATGTTGTGGCTTAAAACCAGTGGAATAAAATATTAATTATTGGATTTAAGATAACAAGACTATTTCTTCACCCTGCATTGTTCCACGCTCATCCTCTTTCATACCTGTAATGAATGTTTCAAATGTTGTGTGGTGTGGAGAACATTACTATTTTCCATGTGACATTTGTGGTGTGGGGTGAAATATTTCATCTGGTTCAGTTAACAACATATTCAACGTTAGACATTCAAGTTTGCAGCAATACAGTCACTAGTGGCGTTCATGTAAAGTTCTTAAAATATTAACTCCCAGTCGAGTCACAGACTGTCTTATGAACCCATGTCTGTAGTGTCGTTCCGTCGCCTGTGGGAATCGCTGTTGCCTGTTCCAACTCCCAGGTGGTGGTACTCAACAGAGTGGAGGCGCCTTTGTTGTTGCGCTCCTTCGACTGGTGGGGAGTTAATTAACTTAGCGTCCAGGGGCGAACTCGGCATCCTTGGGTCTTCGCTTTGAAGTGCCAGGCAGCCGTGATTCACTTAGCGTCGGCATGGCAAAGCAAATGTCTGTGTCTTGTTTTTGATGGTTTATGGCATTGATTCGATTAGAGTCTGCGTGTGACGTTGCGTCTCGCCAGCCTCTCTCGCCTACCTCGGCGGGGAACGGTGGTAGTGCGAGGCTGCGGTGCCGGGTGGCATCTTTTGCGTGGCATGTCCGCTATATATCCCCCCTTCGTCGGCTGGATCCGGCTCGATGGCGGATGTAGGCGACGTCTCATTGAAAGATGGCACAGGTTTGCAGGAACACACACAACAATGCAGTTACCAAAGTACAACGTTAGTGCATATCACCCCCCTTATGGCTATAACAGTTATTCATGGAAACTTCCAAAATAAGGTCAGCCCATATGTGTATATGGGTGTAGGGGTCAGGATTGATGTGTGTGGATGGATGTGTGTAGGTGTGACTATTGGGATAGCAGTGAGAGTAGTAATATGGGGCATTGGGCGGAGCTAAAACTAAGGGCAAGCGTACCTTTAGTAAAGAACAGCGCTAAGGCGAAGGTCCGAAAAACCTGCTTCGAGGAAGAAATCTTTTTTGCTGTCGGGGTAGGCAAGACATGGGGCGGAGCATAGCCACTCTTTTAGGGCCTGCATCGGGGCTTCTTGCTCGTCACCCCAAACAAAAGGAGTGTCTTTTGAGGAGTTCGGTGAGGGGGCCCGCGATGTCTGCGAATTGTTCAACGAACTGCCGGGAATAATTGCACACACTGAGAAAACTCCGAAGTTTAGACACGTTAGTGAGGGTGCTTATGTTTAGGAGGCCCTGAATGCGGCTAGATTGGGGTTCAATGCCATTCGGGCCAATCAGGAGGCCGACATAATTGACTTTCTTCCGGCACCGTTGTCCCTTTAGGAGGGAGATTTTTGCCCCGGGGGTAGCAAGTTGGGACAGGATGTGGTCGATTTCCGCCAGATGGCATCCAGCGAGGGGCTCCTCATCATGATGTCATCGACGTAGATGAGGTTGTCTCTGGCTGCAGCATCGGGACAGGGCTTGTTGAGGAAAATATTGAATTCCGCAGGTGAGTTGGCCTAGCCAAATGGACACCTGGTGAATGTGTATTGTTTGTTGGCAAAAGTGAAAGCCAATTTGTGTTGATCCGCGGGATCCATCGGAATGGTCCAAAAGCCGGAGGCTACGTTGATAGTGGCGAAAATTTTAGCATCGCGCACTTTAGGAAGTTCTTGTTTGAGCTGGGCCATCGGCCAGCGTGACAAGGGAATTTGAGTGTTTAAATTTCGATAGTCGATGGTGGGTCGCCATTTACCGTTCGGTTTTAGAACTGGCCAGAGAGGTGCCGAGTAGGTGCTATTGCAAAGCCGAATGATGCCTTTGTCTAGCATAGCGTCGATTGTTTCTTGTACCGGCGTGTAGGAGGCGCGCGGAATTTTATACTGTCGCACGAAAGTGGGCGGCACATTTGGTGGGGTCGGAATGCGGACTATGTGCAAGTCGGTCAGGCCGCAGTCGAGTGAGTCTTTAGCGAATGACACGCTGTGTTTGGTTAGCACTTCCTGCAAACGCTGTCGTTCGTACTCGGAACTGAGGGCGTCAGCATCCGTTAGGACCTGCTGCATGTGGGTTTCAAAGTCGAGATAAGGGAGTAAGCGACTATCTATGTTTCTGGTGCAGGCGAGTTTGTTCACGTTGGGTTTGAGGGAGTGGGTGAAGTCACGGGAGACCCACTTTCGGGTGTAGCTGGGATTCTACTGAGCGTATGGATTACCAGGTGTTTGTCTGTAGCCAGGTCCACTCTGATGATGTCATCACCCTCAGTTGGAGCCACTGGAACGAGAGCAATGTGTCGCAAAGGAACAGTGAGCTGGACTCCACCAGAGCTAGGCAATGGGAAGAGGTCTAGTGGAAAGTGACCAATCACGGGGACCGTGATATTGAAGTCGTGGAAGTCTGAGCAGGACAAGAGGCCAAGCCTAGTGGATCTGGGGATGTGAATGTCGTTCTGTGTGTGGTTGTGAATCAGCAGCACAGTTGTTCGGGAAGCGTCTAGGAGATGTGTGGCATGCAGTGACAAACCCAGGTCCTGTCAATTGACTGTCTGTTGTCGTACTAGAGCGGCTCCAACTACCGGAGACAAATTCCTTGTGTGTTTTTTGGACATACTTGGCAAATAAAGATGACTCTGATTCTCATTCTGAATAGGGAAGTTGATAGTTGACGCTTTTACTATAACTTCGTCTTTGCTCAAAACTTCGCAAGCGTCGGGGATGGTTTGTACCGACTTAAGGTTTAACAGTTGAAAAACACGGTTGGCGGAGCCGCCATTAGTGTGCGACCACACATTGTTAATAGTGTCAACTTGAACGGCCAGTTGGACAAGTACATCCACGCCAACATAAGTTTTATGCGGCAAATTGGGAACTACTCGGAAGCAGTGAGTTAACGAGCGATGCTTCCATTGCAGGTTTAGGGCCCATACGCCCATTGCAGTGATGGCAGACGGTGGCACGGTGTTAACGGGAAAGTGAAATGATTTCAGCCTTAACTGAAGGTCAGGATGCCTAAGTCGTAGGTTGTCAAACAGTGCCTGAGAAATTGCGAATTTGTCAGCCCACAAGGCCAGGATGACGTCGTCTGTGGTGTAGTCATGCAAATTAATTCCACCAGTAACATTGGGGCCGTAGTGCTCTTTGTGCTGTGGTTGGACAAGATGGCAAAGAAACGTGTCAAGTTCTCTAAATCGGTTCAGCGATGGCGAGGTGGCTACAGGGGACTCGGCGATGTCGTCAATGGGGGTGTCGTTACTTGAAGAAGTGCGGCCTGACAGGTCGCCATCCTCCTAGTGGTCCACCCCGGCACCGGCCTGAGGACAGTTCCCGAGTTGATGATGGTAATGCCTGTTTCACCTGCGCCCACAGCTGAAGATTTTTGTAATCGATTAGTAGCTCGAACTGGCAGAGTAGGTCTTGGCCGATGAACAGGGGGACCGTTTCAATTGGAGTCACGTAGACTGGGTGGACTAACGTCATGGGGCCAATTGTCCAGTGGAGCATCGTTACGGTGTTTAGCTCGGTATTAGTTACTGAAAATGCACAGATCGTTAGTGAGCAGTGTTTCAGTGGAAGGTCGCGGCCACTGGGTTGTAGCAATGTCAGAAGTTGATTGAACAGAGCATGGGACATAACACTGATGTCTGCTGCGTGGTCAATCAGAGCTTCTTGGACAAGTTCATGCTCCAGCGTAACGGATAAATAGAACTTACGGGAAGTACCTTTTGTGGTTAGTTCACCCAAAAGCTGTTGGAATGGCAGAACGTTATTTAGTAGCGTGATGTCACGCGAGTCAGGGGCCTCGCCTGGGTCTAGTCGGACGATTAGGAGAAAACGAGAGGGTTTTAGGGATTGGTCGTCACAATGTGGTCCGCTAAGGTTATGGCGAGGTAAGGTCGTCGTAGAGGCACTTGGCAGGTCATTAGTGGAACAACGAAGGTTACCTGGTTGACCTATTGCGTCCTCTGTGGTCCTGTTCGACTCAGTCAGGCCTAGTCCCGCTTTTTGTCTTTGGACAGGCTGCGGAGCACCAAGTAATTCTTCAGCCATGGCACTAAATTCCCTTTGGGAGCTGTTGGTTCGGGAGCCCTTTTCCCAGTTGTCAGTTGTCGTTTTAGGGTCTCGGTCAGACGAGTCAGATTTAGGCTTGTCGTTACGTGTACCCTGTTTTGACATGTAAGTTTGGCGCGAATTAGAGCTGCGGTCATTCCATGATTTTGATTTGTCGTTGAATTGACGTTGTTGGTTACGAGGACCATTGTTGTACGTGGGCCGAGATTGGTTGTATGGGTTAAACGACGTCTTTTGATGGTCGGGTTTAACATAGCCAGAACGTGTTGTGTCAGTCACATTCCTGTTGCACATACCGCCCTCTAATTCCATCTGTGGTGGTGCGTTTGTAAAGAAGACGCCTGAGTCTTGTGCTTTCGAGGGAGGGTGTTTTTTTTAGCAAAACCCTTGCCGGCCAGTTCACGCAGTTGGGCACTGGACAGTGTGCGCGGGCACGCTGCTACGCCCAGCTGGCGGATGGTGTTAGGATGTAGGTTTTTGACAGTGTTTTGAAATTTTTGTCCTCCTCCATATTCGGCTCATTTGAATTTCCAAAGTACGCTTTACGCAACCGGCAGTAATAAGCTTGGGGTGTCTCAAGTCTCCCCTGTTTAATTGTGAGGGCTGCAGATAAGCCGGTTGCGGCCTCTGGGTCATCAAATTCTTGAGACAATGCTTGGCAGAAGGCCGGGTAATCGGCCAGCACATGAGTCGGTTGTCGTTCAATTAAGCTGCTGACTTCTCGGCGAGATGTAACTTTGATAAGGTACAGTCTGTCATCCGTAGAAGTAGAAGGGAATCGTTTAAGTTTAAATTCGAGGTCTCCAAGGCGGCTGTATCGTGTGACCCGTTTGGCTTAGGTTCAAACCTTGGAATGTTGTGCGCCACTTTTTATAAGTCCTCTTACAGACATACCTGGAGCAGCGCTGGGTGGAGGGAGAGTCGGGGGTGAGTCGAAAAGGTGAGCTGCAACTGGTGGGGCTGCCACCCGTGAGGAGGCCGCACGGCGCCCCATGAAGATGGGTTCTGGCCCAAAGGTTGGAGATGTTTTGTCGGGCTCTGTGACACTTCTGGCGTGGGAGGGCCCCACACTGTCTGTAGCAGGGGCCGGAGCACTTGGATGAGTCGGTGGACAGCTGTTGAGCTAATTGTAGCTCACGCCTGACATGGGTTAACTCATCCTCTTGGTCCCGGAGCTGTTGCTGGAGGCGGGACAGCTCCGTCTCCCTGATTACCATCTGTGTCATGAGCCCGTACGACTGTTCCATCTCTTTGGAGCGTTCCGCTTTGAGTGTGTTGGTGCGGTCCTTCGACTGGCGACGGAGTTAATTAACTTAACGTCCGGGGGAGAAACTCGGCATCCTTGGGTCTCCGCTTTGACGCGCCAGGCAGCCGTGATTCACTTAGCGTCGGCAAAGCAAATGTCAGTGTCTTGTTTTTGACGGTTTATGGCATTGATTCGATTAGAGTCTGCGTGTGACGTTGCGTCTCGCCAGCCTCTCTCGCCTACCTCGGCGAAAACAATACAAATAGACCTTCGTCCTCCATTTATATTGTAAAACACTTTTGTTCGTCAAATAAAAACAACATTCAACTCAAAATGTCAAATAATGGCATTTAAACTATATGACAACAACTTAATGCGCACTATAAAGCATGATGCCTTCTCCTTTTGTATGTACACGGACCATGAATGGAACCACATCTCAAAGTCCAATTTAACGAATATGCTTTTCCTTTAAACATTGATCGTGAATTAAACACTAGCCTATGTCCACATAATTGAAAAAGAAGAAATTTAAGAAAGCGAAGCATACCTGACATAATAATTTTGTCTGTGGTGACTGGGATATTAGTATTGGATCTCTCTATCTTGCACTCAGTTACTGGCTACCTTTGCCAGATTTGTCCCTGTGTGACTCTCACAGAGGGGGCGTGTCTGTCTTTTTCTAGCACTAAAGGAAAAACAATCTTAGTTTCTATAAAAGAAACCCAGTTTCACCCGAACTCTCTTTGTGAGAATGAGATTAATATTCGTTTGTGCCTTTTTAATAATCTATTACATTTTGAAAGTCTGCTTGCTTACTTCACCTCAAACTGGCCAATAAGATTCTGCTATCCTCCATCCATTTTTTTAAATTTTGTAACGGCAAAATGACAATGAAATTCCCTCTTTGTGAAGTCCATTTGAAGGAACGCTTGGAGGTGTACATCAAGCAGTGGAATGGTCTTGTGAAACTCTACAGAAATGAGAAGAGAGAGGGTCTCATCCAGGCACGAAGTATTGGAGCCAAGAAGGCCACAAAGGGACAGGTATCTTACTGTTATCAATCAATCAGATGCACTGTATTTCTCAGAGTATTGTTATAGCAACAGGTTTGACCTATTAGAACTAATATATTTAATTGGTTTCTCATTTCATGTTCTGCATGAATAAAAATACTGAAGTGTTTGTGTTTTTTTAGGTGCTAATATACTTGGATGCTCACTGTGAGGTTGGGATCAACTGGTATGCTCCACTGGTAGCTCCGATATCAGAAGACAGGTAACAATGATATTGTGGTTAAAAAAAGTCAGAGTACCCCTTTAAATGACATTGTGGGGATTGAGTTGTAATAATAATAATAACTAGATATGCAAGCAGCTATTAAGGTCCCTCACAGCTCTAGCCACTTTGTGGTACTGGCACGTTAGGGTATTGGCACATTGCGGATCCATTTTAATAGAATTGTGCACCACACTTTTCAGATTAATATTCGCATAAAGCCGTATATCATTTTCATTCTATTTCACAATTATGTGCAGCACAAAACAACAGCGCGGCGAAAAGACAATATGAAAAGCTTTTAATGACTTTTCATCTTCAGTATCTTCAGATGAGACACCCAAAGATAGAAGTAAATGGTAAAAAAATACAGTCGGTCAGAATTTGAAAGACAATTTAAAATGGAGGACTTGAAGGATGGGTCGCGATATAGAGCAGAAGCTACACCTCGCTACCAGGTTACTACTACTCACGTGGAAATTGTTTGGGCCAAATGGCTCGTCAACACACCAGCCATGAGCGCTACTCTGAGTTACGACCACCACAACCCCACGACGAGACTCTCCCTGCCAAATATAATCATGTGGCTCGACGTCCCCAAAGATGTCATTTTGAATATTGAGGACATCACCCTCTACCATCTGCCAGCCGACAATTATGAGAGCGAAATTGAGATTTCTAATTTTTCCGGACAGTAGAAATTGGAGGTTGATCCTGAGACACTTAAATTCAATTTGAAGGAACTCGGGTGATTGACATCACCCACATTGACAACACCCTACGCCCTGAGTTCCGATGACGAACAACAGCGTTTAAGGGAGGTGCTAATCTGCAGTGATGGCAGACGGCAGCACGGTATTAACGGGAAAGCGAAATGTTTTCAGCATTAATTTAAGGTCAGGATGCTTGAGTCGCAGGGTGTCAAACAGTGCCTGAGTGTTGGATTTATCTTACCCAACATTATAAAAAATAGACACAAAAGGAATGAAGACGCTGGTTTCTCTTTCTCATGAGGAGGGCGTAAATGGGAGATTGTTCAGATCACAGCCTCTCAACACGCTCTAAACAATCTCCCCCGTCGCTCCTGCATTTATTTGAAAATAGGAGGGTTTTTCCCAGGCATAGTGTTCTAAGCAATAAGACACAACACAAAACATTGTACCAACACCTGTCACGACCCGACCACATCCGATCACGTCCTTGGTCCAGGCGCCCTTCCATCGGATGATGCTGAGTCATCTTTTTGAAGGCGAGACATCTAAAATCGTCCATAATACTAATGCAAGCTAAGCAAATAAATGATAACTTCTATAATATATTTAACATTTCCCTCTTGTTTATCATGTATTTGCACAAATTCTCATATCATCTTACAGTCACTTCATTTCGATTTTTAACTGTAGAATCATTTTTATGAAACAAATACATTTACACTCAGAGTAAACTTGTCATACATTAATGTTGTAGTTTAAACATCGTAATCACCTGGATCAGCAAACAAATCAGGTAAAACAACATCATCATCATCATCATCGTCATTATTATCAACCTCCAATAAAGGATACATATGCTCCATACGGTTCCATGTGGGGGTAATTGCTGTGGTAATTAATGTACTGATTAAAGCCCGAATGCATGGGGTACAATAACATCCACACAATGTCAGAATGGCTGCAAAAACAGCAATTGATATCAATATTGGTGAAATTAGGATTTTGTATTTACCAAAAACGTCCATCCAGCTGTCCCACAAGGAGTGTTGATTGAGGGTCCGTAGACCATCGATGGCTCTGGTCAAGCTGCCATCTGAAGCAGTATTGTTTGTTCTCATAACATACTGCAAACACCTCCCTCTCTTGCGAGGAGCATGTCGACAGCTATGCGGTCTCGGAACGTCCTTGAGCTGCTCGTGCACAGCTTCCAACCCACTCTGAGTCCAATTTCCTAATCTCTGTACATTGAAGTGGATATAGTTTATCCCATCAACATTTTTATTAATCGTACACCAACAGCATATGAAGTATTCAAATCCTCCTGCAACTTGATCAGCTAATTTGTATTGATTAGGAACCCCACGAGGAACACCTATGGCGTCGATGTATGTTTTATGTTGGATAATTTGGCCTCTGCCAGGATAAATCTCTTTTTTGTCTATGTTCTAGATTGGACAAAAAAATTGGTGCCCTTTCCATTAAATCTTGAACAGGCATAGGGTATACAGACACATGCAATATCAGGGTGATAATAGCGCACAATCCAGCTATATCTTTAGGTAATCTATCAAACAGTCTATCAGAATCAGAATCATCTTTATTTGCCAAGTATGTCCAAAACACACAAGGAATTTGTCTCCGGTAGTTGGAGCCGCTCTAGTACAACAGACAGTCAATTTACAGAACACTTTGGAGACATAAAGACATTGACAAAAAACTATTGTGCAAAAAGATGCAGAGTCCTCTAGCAGCAGTTTGAATGACTAATATCGCAATAGTCCGGTGCAATGACCGTTGTGCAAAGGGCGCTGAGACTTCAAGAAGTGTATGCGGTTTAAAGTGACGAGTAGTGCGATAATCTGGGACAATGGTTGTGCAAATGTTGCAGATGCTCCTCAATCAGTGTGCAAATGGGGCAGGTGCTAATCTGGCATGAGTGGCCAGTACATGCAAATAGTGTAGCATGGCGAGACAACTACAACGAGTGCACGAGTAATACATAATTGGCCCCACAGAAATGTGACAACGAACTCAAGTCAAAAAATTGCCAGCTTGTTGTAATGGAATAATACAATCTTGTGATAATTGTGCCGGAACTATGCGCAACAAAGGCCTGGGACCCATGCAAACAACACAATCTTTTCTCGCCACATTTGCTGCTTGTTCCATCAATAGTAACCAATTGTTATTTTGTCCTGAAACTCCTGTGACAACAAGGAACCAATCATCAGTAGTTATGTTGTTAATCATTAAAATTTGTCCACCTTTCTTTGAAGTTTTCAATGGCATTTCTGGTTTAACACGGTTCCTATAACACAATGCTACTTGGAAGTGGGGATCTTTTCCGCCAGAATATGCCCACAAGCTCACCATTAAACACATTGGGTGACTTGATTTGTATTTCAATATTAAACTATGGGCTGTTTTGCTTAGGTTAAACTTCTTTCTATGTTCTTTTGCTGTTGTTTTTGACCAACTGGACCAATCATAACCTGTTTCACCAATGAGGTGTTCCCATCCAAAGCCTATAGTTGCATACCAGTCATATCCAAATCCCCAATTCTGCCCATTCTCTTGAGCATCATTGGTGAGAGCCGCATATGGAATTATGATTAAAGCAGCTTGATTTTGGGGGGCACAAAATATTAAACCGTTTTGCCGCATTTGGAGGCCATGCCCACAATTTTGATCATCAGCTGTACTTCTTTTGATACGAGTTAATGATTCAAAATTTTTTATTATTCGGTTCGTCATATTGGTCCAGTTGGTAGGTGATTTTCTATCTAAAAAATGGGTTTTATCATTGAGGGTGGGACGTCCCATGTACCACAAAACAAAACCAACACCATAGTAGCCAAAGTTGCTACGTAACAACTTATCGAATCTCATAACCAACGTGGGTGTGCCTTTCTGCTGAGTTCTCACTAAAAGGGTTGGTGTCTTTTTTCTTCACTGAACAGCAAGCGTTTTCAGAATCTACACATCTGCTCCCGCTCTGTTATCAGACTTTTGCTCACTTTCCCTATTTGAGTACCCAGCTGAAATTACTCTTTTACAGTGTGTTAAATGAACCCACGTGTTTCTTTCTGCTATTTTTTTTTTTTTTTTTTTTTAGGGCTGTAAAGTGTCAATCTATCTGTGCCACCATCCCTCCAGTTGAGACATGTGACACAGCATGGCTCAATATAGCAGCCCATTTGAATAGGTTTTTTGGAAGTGTTTGTTTCCCTTCTGTGCTAATGTCAATTTCATTTTGTAGTTTTGCACTTTGTTTTTCCCAATAATTGCGTTCTTGTTGTGGAATACTCATATTGGCTATCAGTATAGATTGTAACATCTTTATTTATTATTAGTTTGCATGCCTCGGTTAATGCTACTAATTCAGCAGCTTGTTCAGCCAATTCCTGTCAATCATGCTGCGTGCCTTCATCAAGTAAGGGTATTAGTGTGGCTGGATTTAAGGTTGTGCATCGCTCAACAGTCAAATGTGGTTGTGACAGCAAGATGGCCATGCAAGATAAATGTCTTGCAGGTGATAAAAACGCCATATTCGTTTGCAATAGGAGAGCAGACACTGTATGTGGTTTTTAAGAGTAAATGGATGAAATAACACAATTGTGGAACTGCTCTCTACTGCCGTCAAGGCTGCCACAACTGCTTTGACACAATGTGGTAATGCACACGTTACGCTGTCCAATTTAGTTGAAAAATAAGCAATTGGTCTTAGCTTATCACCGTATTGTTGTGTAAGTACGGAGGTCATGCAATAGCTTTTACAATCTACCATTTGAATGAATGTTTTATCATTAAATTTGGAAGGCCTAGCTTAGCACTCAACACCAAATGTTGTTTAATGTCACAGAAGGCCTTTTCTGCCTCTGTACTCCATTAAACAGGTGATGTCATTTTAAGGTTGTCTTCATACATTAATTTTGACAATGGTGCAACAATTTCTGCATAGTTTGGAATCCATGCTCTACAATAATTTGTCAGACCTAAAAATGATTATTATATGTTTCTTCGTTTGTGGTTTAGGATATTTTAAGACTGTAGCTTTCCTGTCTTCTAATATAGTCCTTCCTCCTACACTTAAATTATGGCCTAGATATTTGACTTGCCTTTTACATCATTGCAATTTATTTTTGTTAACTTTATGTCCCTCTTCTGCTAGATGATGCAGTAAGGCCAATGAATCTTTGAATGTCTCTCCATCTGGAGATGCCAGAAGAAATGCGTGTTTTCATAACTTGTGAATAAATGGTTGGACTTTCACAGTAACCTTGCGGTAATTTAGTAAATGTATATATATATATATTTTTTTTTTCCTCAAATGTGAATGCAAACCAAAATTGACTGTTATTTTCTATTGGTACAGAAAATAATGCATAACTTAAGTCCACTACTGTAAACACAGTAGCGTCTGGTCTTAATGAATTTAACAATGTGTGTGGATCTGGCACGCATGCTGCGCTCTGTATTACTGCAGTATTTACTGCCTGTAAGTCTCCAACCCACTGAAGGTGGGGCCTTTTTTACAGGGAAAAATGGGTGTGTTACATGGTTATTCTGGACACTCCACTATAACTCCTGCCTTAATTAGTGCTTCAATTTCCGGTTTGATTCCTTCATGTGCATCTGGTTTTAATGGATATTGACGAATCCCTGGTCTATATTCTGTTTTGGGTCTAATTTGTACTGGTAAAGCCCCTTTAATAAGGCCTACATCAAATGGTCCCGTGGACCATAATTTTTTTTTGAACTTTTTTTTTCAATATTTCTTCATCAATTTCAGTGAGAATCATTTGGTCTAATCAAACAGGTTGCATGTGTTTCCCTTCATCACCCTGTATTGTCCAAAACATCGCCTTTCTAATTAGACCAGTTGATACACTGTATTCCAGTTTGTTTTCTATTTGCTGCCAATTATCTGTCTCTTGTCCTTGTTTTACTAATGTTCCCATATGTTTCCACTGTGACTCATAATCTTTGCACAATGAAACATGTGGGACACTCGTATTATTATACGGTTCCTTTAATTTGTCTGGTAAAATAATTCCTGCTGCGACTTTTGCTTCATTGTCTGTGTACAGATAATCTACAGTAATTTTATCAGGTGTCGCATGTCGTAACTTGTTTTCATATCCTAGGTCTGGCCCTTGTGTGTTTTTGTACCACAGAGTTATATGCAGCTCATCACATTCTTTTTTTATCTTCTAGTTCTGTGATAAGCTGCAAGGTTGCAGACAACAGGGCCTTTCCCACGTTTAACGGTGGTTTGTCTGGGATATCGATTGTGTAATAGAATGTACTTTCTCTGCTTTCCAGTCTTACATAGAGGTACTCTCTTTTTAATTCATGTTTTCGTTTCACTACAATATTTCCATTTGATGATGGAATGAGTACAAGTCCTAGTTGGAATAAGCCATCTCTTCCCAACAAATTCACAGGGCACTCCGGGACTTCGAAAATGGGCATTCTACAAGTTCTCCCCTGTGGGTCTCTAATCCACACAGGCTCAAATCCCATGGCAAAAGTAATTTGTCCATTTGCAGTTCTAACTATTGCCTTATGTCCCGATAGTTTGGAACCTGGAATCTTTTCCTGTAATGCAGTCCTACATGCTCCTGTATCGCAAAGAAATTTCATTTCTTTCCCATTTACTGACAAGGTTATTTCAGGTTTTTTCAGTGTCCAAACTCAGAATGTCCTGTAAATTGAAATCCACCTCCTCATTCTCTGTAATGTTTACACAAGAGGATTTGTTGAGTTGGGAAGCAGGCTGGCTTAGTCATGCGGTTGTTTGTCCGTATTCTCTTTTATTTTTTATATAATTTGATTCCTGCAACGCTGCTATTTTTTGTGTATTTAACCAACCATTAAAGCCGTGATCGGTTATCCCTGTCTCTAAATATTAAATTTTATCAGGATCCTGTTTTTTTTTTTTCTTTTAAATTTAATTTAATGAACTTCCAACCTTTACACTGCAGTGTATCCCTGTTTCTTATTTTACTACTTCCTTTCCCCATTTGAAAGAATTTGGTTCCTGCAACCTAGGGTAGTCTAGAACACTGTTTCTTTTCAGTAGGACGGTGATTAAAATTTACTTTCTGTGGTAATTCTTACTTCAACTCTTTCGAGTGGAGAATTCTTGCCTTTGCATCCACAAAAGTCCACCGTTTACTTTCCCACTGTTTTGGTATGGAATGAAAAACCTAGTGGTTTCCCATTTCCCATTTACACACTCATTCAAACAGTTTTCATTCACAATGGCTCGTTAGAGGACTCCGCCGTCCTATACGGAATTTAACTACGTCTGTCAACAGCTCGTTAGAGGACTCCGCCGTCCTATACGGAATTTAACTATGACGCCACGAAACTTTCCTAGTTTCTTTATTTTACCCGCCATTGACTAGTATTCACAGGGTTTATTAAACACGGAATTTAAGTACGTACAGGACTCCGCCGTCCTCGCGGAATTTGTCGGACTCCGCCGTCCTTTTTCCAAAAAAATTTTTAAAATTTAACTCACCAGTCGTCTTCAATCCTGTGGATTGTCGTCAACCTTCAGATCCCAGTTGAGGAGAACGAAGACCAGTCCCGTAAAGGGTCTTACTTGCCGTGGCCACGGTCTCTTAACTGGAAGTCGGCTCCACAACTGGAATCCTCGGGTGTGTTGACAACTGGCTCGAAGGACCAATTTAATGTTGGATTTATCTTACCCAACATTATAAAAAATAGACACAAAAGGAATGAAGATGCTGGTTTCTCTTTCTCATGAGGAGGGCGTAAATGGGAGATTGTTCAGATCACAGCCTCTCAACACGCTCTAAACAATCTCCCCCGTCGCTCCTGCATTTATTTGAAAATAGGAGGGTTTTTCCCAGGCATAGTGTTCTAAGCAATAAGACACAACACAAAACATTCGACCAACACCTGTCACGACCCGACCACATCCGATCACGTCCTTGGTCCAGGCGCCCTTCCATCGGATGATGCTGAGTCATCTTTTTGAAGGCGAGACATCTAAAATCGTCCATAATACTAATGCAAGCTAAGCAAATAAATGATAACTTCTATAATATATTTAACACTGAGGAATTGCCGATTTGTCCGCCCACAAGGCCAGGATGACGTCGTTTGTCGGGCAGTCATATAAATGAATCCTACCAGCAACATTGGGGCAGTCGCGCTCTTCTTGCGGTGGTTGGACAAGATGGCAGAGAAACCTACAGTGAAAACAGTCAAAAAGTGGACAAATGAAGCCAAGATGGAACTTCAAAGCTGTTTAGACTGCACAGACTGGAGTGTCTTTGAAAATTCAGCTGGCAGCCTGGATGAATATACGGACACTGTCACATCCTATATCAGTTTCTGTGACGAGGTCTGTGTACCAACAAAATCATTTCGCACATTCAACAACAATAAGCCGAGGTTCACTGCTAAACTTAAGCAGCTTCGCCAAGCTAAGGAGGATGCATATCAGAGCGGGGACAGGGCCCTGTATAATCGAGCTAGAAACCAGCTGACCAAAGAAATTAACATTGCAAAGAGGATCTATACAGCAAAGTTGGAAAAACAGTTTAGCGCAAACGACTCTAAATTAGTTTGGCATGCATTCCAATCGCTGACTAATTACAAGCGACGATCCCCCCAAGCTGAGAACAATAGCACACTAGCCAACGACTTGAATACCTTCTACTGCAGATTTGAAAAGGACAGTTTCACACCACACACCAACCCGGCCGCACCCGCGACCACAATCACACCTCTGACCTCTGCGTTAACCATCCATGAACAGGATGTGAGACGCATCTTCAAACAACAAAAGATTAACAAAGCGGCAGGCCCGGACCACGTGTCCCCATCCTGCCTCAAAGTCTGCGCGGACCAGCTCGCTCCAGTCTTCACTCAGATCTTCAACAGATCTCTGGAACTGTGCGATGTTCCATCCTGTTTCAAACGCTCCACCATCATCCCAGTCCCCAAGAAACCTGGAATCTCGGGTCTGAATGACTACAGGCCTGTCGCTTTGACATCTGTGGTCATGAAGTCCTTTGAACGTCTTGTGCTGGACCACCTCAAGAGTGTCACAGGTCCCCTGCTGGACCCCCTGCAGTTTGCCTACCAAGCGAACAGATCTGCGGATGATACAGTCAACATGGGACTGCACTTCATCCTAGAACACCTCGACAGTGCAGGGACCTACGCGAGGATCCTGTTCGTCGACTTCAGCTCAGCGTTCAACACCATCATCCCTGAACTCCTTTCATCCAAGCTTCTCCAGCTCAGCGTCTCACCTGCCATCTGCCAGTGGATTTACAGCTTTCTGACGGGCAGGACACAGCAGGTCAGGCTGGGGGAGGCCACCTCATCCACACGCAGCATCAGCACTGGGGCGCCCCAAGGTTGTGTCCTCTCTCCGCTGCTCTTCTCTCTCTACACGAACGACTGCACCTCAGCGAACCCGACTGTCAAACTCCTGAAGTTTGCAGATGACACCACTGTCATCGGCCTCATCAAGGACGGTGACGAGTCTGCATATCGACAGGAAGCGGAGCGGCTGGAGCTGTGGTGCGGCCGACACAACCTGGAGCTGAACACGCTCAAGACTGTAGAGATGATCGTGGACTTCAGGAGGCATCCTTTGCCACAGCTGCCCCTCACGTTGTCCAGCTGCCTTGTGTCAACCGTCGAGACCTTCAAGTTCCTGGGAATTACAATCTCCCAGGACCTGAAGTGGGCGACCAACATCAACTCCGTCCTCAAAAAGGCCCAGCAGAGGATGTACTTCCTGCGGCTTCTGAGAAAGCACGGCCTGCCACCGGAGCTGTTGAGGCAGTTCTACACAGCAGTCATTGAATCAGTACTGTGTTCTTCCATCACAGTCTGGTTTGGTGCTGCTACAAAAAAGGACAAACTCCGACTGCAACGGACAATCAAAACTGCTGAAAGGATTGTCGGTACCCCCCTACCCACCCTTGAGGACTTGCACACTGCCAGAACTAAGACAAGGGCATGCAAAATCCTCTCGGACCCTCCCTACCCCGGTCACCAGCTCTTCCAGCTCCTTCCCTCAGGTAGGCGCTACCGATCAATGCAAACTAGAACTAGTGGACATTCCAACAGCTTCTTCCCTCTTGCAATCAACTTCTTAAACAGCTAACTTATAATTCCATTACAACAAGCTGGCAATTTTTTGACTTGAGTTCGTTGTCACATTTCTGTGGGGCCAATTATGTATTACTCGTGCACTCACTGTAGTTGTCTCGCCGTGCTGAACTATTTGCATATACTGGCCACTCATGCCAGAGTAGCATCTGCTCCATTTGCACACTGATTGAAGAGTATCTGTAACATTTGCACAACCATTGTCCCAGATTATCGCACTACTCGTCACTTTAAACCGCATACACTCCTTGAAGTCTCAGTGCACTTTGCACAATGGTCATTGCACCGGACTATTGCGATATTAGCCATTCGAACTGCTCTAAGTACTAGAGGACTCTGCATCTTTTTGCACAATAGTTTTTTGTCAATGTCTTTATGTCTCCAAAGTGTTCTGTAAATTGACTGTCTGTTGTACTAGAGCGGCTCCAACTACCGGAGACAAATTCCTTGTGTGTTTTGGACATACTTGGCAAATAAAGATGATTCTGATTCTGATTCTGATTCTGATTCTGAAACGTGTTGAGTTGTCTTAAGTCGGTTCAGCAGTGTTGATGTGGCTACAGGGGACTTGGCAGTGTCATCAGTGGGGGTGTCATCACTTGAAGGAATGCGGTCTGACAGGTGGTAGTCCTCTGAGTGGTCCAGCACCAGGCACCAGTCTGAGGACAGTTCACGAGTTGGTGGTGGTAACGCCTGTTTCACCTGCGCCCACAGCTGAAGATTTTTGTAATCAATTAGTGGCTCGAAGCGGCAGACCAGGTCTTGGCTGATGAGCAGGGGGACGGATTCAATTGGAGACACGTAGACCGGATGGACTAACGTCATGGAGCCAATTGTCCAGTGGAGCATAGTTAAGGTGTTTAGCTCCGTGTTAGTTACTGAAAATGCGCGGATAGTTAGCGCGCAGCCTTGCAGTTGAAGGTCATGGCCACTGGCTTGTAGCAATGTCAGAAGTTGGTTGAACACAGCGTGGGTCATAACAATGATGTCTGCTGCAGTGTCAATCAGAGCTTCGCGGACAAGTTCATGCTCGAGTGTAATGATTAAATAGAACTTACCAGAAGTACCTTTAGTGGTTAGTTCACCCAACAGCTGTCGGAATGGCAGAACGCGATTCAGTAGTGTAATGTCACGCAAGTCAGGGGCCTCGCCTGGGTTTAGTCGGACGACTATGACTGCACGAGAGGGGGGCTAGGGATTGGCCGTCACAAAGTGGTCCGCTAAGGTTATGGCGAGGTGAGGTCGTCGTGGAGTCGACCGGGGTCACTGAGGCACTTGGCAGGTCATTGGGGGAACAACGGAGGTTACCTGGTTGAACTATCGCGTCCTCTGTGGCCCTGTTCGACTCAGTCAGGTCTGGTCGTACTGGTGGGTCCCGCCTTTTGTCTTTGGACACGCTGCGGAGCATCTCAAGTAATTCTTCTCCCACGGCACTAACTTCCCTTTGGGAGCTGTTAGTTCGGGAGTCCTTTTCCCGGTTGTCACTCGTCGTTTTAGGGTCTCTGTTAGACTGGTCGTTGCATGTACCCTGTTTCGACATGTAAGTTTGGAGCGAATTAGAGTTGCGGACATTCCATGATTTTGATTTATCATTGGATTGGCGTTGTTGGTTACGAGGACCATTGTTGTATGCGGGCCGACATTGGTTTTTGGATTAAATGACTTCTTTTGATTGTCGGGTTTAACATCGCCAGTTGTGTGTCAGTCCCACGCGTGTTGCACGCAGCTCCCTCTAATTCCATTTGCGGTGGTTCGTTTGTGAAGAAGACGTCCAAGTCTTGTGCTTTAGAGGGAGGGTGTTTTTGTTTCGTGAAACCTTTGGCAGCCAGTTCACACATTTGGGCACTGGACAGTGTGCACGGGCACGCTGCCATGCCCAGCTGGTGGCTGATGTTTGGATGTAGGTTTTTGAAAGATGTTTTGTAGGGCCCTGTGACACTTTTGGCGTGGATGGGCTCCCGGCTGTCTGTAGCAGGGGCCGGAGTGATGGGATGAGTCAGAGAGTCGGCAGACAGCTGTCGAGCTAATTGTCGAGCTCCGTCTCCAGGACTGCTATTGGTGTCTTGAGCTCGTAGGATTGTTCCATATCTTTGGAGCATTCTGCTTTGAGCGATTCGGTGCGTTTGGTGAGCCGCTGGATGTCACCGGAAGCTTGACGCAGCAGCAAAGTTGCTCACTGGTGTTCGGCCCGTAATTCAAGCATTTGATCATGAAATGGTCGGTCAGCTAATTCTACCAATTTAGCTTTTAAGTGGGCAATCTCGACAGAAGCGTCTTGTAATTGTTTTTGTTGAACTCCAGAAGGTATTTCGCTAGAGCTGGGGCCTGAGTTGATTTCTTATCATCATAGTTTAATTCGCCGCTGTCTTTCGACGGCAACTGTGCAGCCTTAGCTGCAGCAGTGAGGTCGGCTAGCCGAGCCTCCGCATCATCACGTTGCATTTCAACATCAAAGAGGCGGGCTTCAGCCAAGTTTAAACGCGAGGTGGTGTCTGTCAATTGAGCAGTTAACTGGACTTGCTTATGCTGTTCAGGTTCCAGTCTGCGCTTCACCCGAGCGTCCTCTCGGTCGCTCCATTTGAGGTGGGAGACAAAGTTCAGCACTATGCAACCAAGCGTTCAAGCGATATTTTTATCTTTTAAGGTTTTGTGCTCGGCGCCACTCAGAAGTTGTGCGATGTTGTCATTGAGGACTTCAAGGCCAGCATTTTTGACAGACTCTGTATAGCCCGGGATAAGGTCCCTAGTTAAGTTGCTGACGAGCTCTTCCAGTGTGTCAAGATTGTCGTATTGACTGGGACTTACTGAGAGTTCCGCCATGCTTGCATTGTGTGTGCTAGCTGTACGCGGTACCCAACTGAATTGTTTGCAATGTAAGCTTGTTTGAGCGGTGCGCCTAATTTGGAATAGAAGCACAATAAAAGCGATGTAATTAATTGTTAAACAATTAAGTAGTGTTCGCAAATTATGGTGAAAGGGTTTATCCTGTAATTTTAAAAGTGTTCGAGAATGTGTGTTGAAGCAGTGATCGAATAGAGCAAAAGTGTTGAGGGCGTCAAGCTATGCGCACAAATTTTTTTTTATCAAGTTAAAATTGCTATGTGAGAGTTGGCAATTGTTGATTTAAAATAGTTGCGAAAGGGCACTTGGTGGAGTGAAACGAATCAGCTTGTTTGGAATCCATGCTCTACAATAATTTGTCAGACCTAAAAATGATTATTATATGTTTCTTCGTCTGTGGTTTAGGATTTTTTAAGACTATAGCTCTCCTGTCTTCTAATAAAGTCTTTCCTCCTATACTTAAATTATGGCCTAGATATTTAACTTGTCTTTTACATCATTGCAATTTATTTTTGTTAACTTTATGTCCCTCTTCTGTTAGATGATGCAGTAAGGTCAATGAATCTTTGCATGTGTCTTCATCTGTAGATGCCAGAAGACATGCGTGTTGTGAATTAACTTGTGAATAAATAGTTGGACTTTCACAGTAACCTTGCGGTAATCTAGTAAATGTATATATATATATATTTTTTTTTCTCAGATGTGAATGCTAACCAAAATTGACTGTTATTTTCTATTGGTACTGAAAAGAATGCATTACTGCATTAATGCATTAATGTCCACTACTGTAAACACAGTAGCGTCTGGTCTTAATGAATTTAACAATGTGCGTGGGTTTGGTACGCATGCTCTGTATTACTGCAGCTCATCACATTCTTTTGTATCTTCTATTTTTGTGATAAGCTGCAAGGCTGCAGACAACAGGGCCTTTCCCACGTTTAACGGTGGCTTGTCTTTTATTTTTTATATAATTTGATTCCTGCAACGCGGCTATTTTTTTTGTATTTAACCAACCATTAAAGCCGTGTTCGGTTATCCCTGTCTCTAAATATAAAATTTTATCAGGATCCTGTTTCTTTTTTTCTTTTAAATTTAATTTAATTAACCTCCAACCTTTACACTGCAGTGTATTCCTGTTTTTTATTTTACTACTTCCTTTCCCCATTTGAAAGAATTTGGTTCAGTGTAATACTACCTAGGGTAGTCTAGAACACTGTTTTTTTTTTTTTCAGTAGGACGGTGATTCAAATTTACTTTCTGTGGTAATTCTCACTTCAACTCTTTCGAGTGGAGAATTCTTGCCTTTGCATCCACAAAAGTCCACCGTTTACTTTCCCACTGTTTTGGTATGGAATGAAAAACCTAGTGGTTTCCCATTTCCCATTTACACTCTCATTCAAACAGTTTTCATTCACACTGGCTCGTCAGAGGACTCCGCCGTCCCATACGGAATTTAACTACGTCTGTCAACAGCTCATTAGAGGACTCCGCCATCCTATACGGAATTTAACTACGACGCCACGAAACTTTCCTAGTTTCTTTATTCATTAAACACGGAATTTAAGTACGTACAGGACTCCGGCATCCTCGCGGAATATGTCGGACTCCGCCGTCCATTACTTGCCAGTGACTAGTATTACACAAGGTTTATTAAACACGGAATTTAAGTACGTACAGGACTCCGCCGTCCTCGCGGAATTTGTGGACTCCGGCGTCCTTTTTCCTAAAAAAATTTTTTTAAATTTAACTCACCAGTCGTCTTCAATCCTGTGGATTGTCGTCAACCTTCAGATCCCAGTTGAGGAGAACGAAGACCAGTCCCGTAAAGGGTCTTACTTGCCGTGGCCACGGTCTCTTAACTGGAAGTCGGCTCCACAACTGGAATCATCGGGTGTGTTGACATCCGGCTCGAAGGACCAATTTAATGTTGGATTTATCTTACCCAACATTATAAAAAATAGACACAAAAGGAATGAAGACGCTGGTTTCTTTTTCTCATGAGGAGGGCGTATGGGAGATTGTTCAGATCACAGCCTCTCAACACGCTCGAAACAATCCCCCCCCTCGCTCCTGCATTTATTTGAAATAGGAGGGATTTACAAATCATAATGTTCTAAGCAATAAGACACAACACAAAATATTTGATAATAAGAGGGTTTTTCCCAGACATAGTATTCTAAGCAATAAGACACAACACAAAATATTGGACCAACACCTGTCACGTCCCCGACCACATCCGATCACGTCCTTGGTCCAGGCGCCCTTCCATCGGATGATGCTGAGTCATCTTTTCGAAGGCGAGACATCTAAAATCGTCCATAATACTAATGCAAGCTAAGCAAATAAATGATAACTTCTAGAATATATTTAACATTAACTAAATTTTAAACTAATTTAACCAATTAATTTTAGATTTGACAAATACATTAAATTTAGTTATGATTTAGTTAAACAAATTGATTTGACTGGGTGTGTGATGGGTATCACTGCAAGTCAATTAAATTTGTTCAGGACTTCATCTAATTCACATAAGTTTTATTTAACTTTGGTAAAAGTTAAATTTACTTATAATTAGGCTTGTGAATTAATTAACTGCTTGTATGGCAAGCAATGGTGTGGGCTTTAGCCAGAGGGAAAAGCCCAGAGAAAACAAGACAAACAATTACAAAAAAAAAAATTCCCCCCAAATTCTTTGGTTTTGTTTCTGAAAAATAAAAATCTAAACTTTTTTGTTAATTTTTTTTTTAAATGAAAACCCGAAGTGATTAAAAATTAAACAAGCAATTAATTAATCGCTGTTAAAACTGTTAAGTAATTGTTAGTATTAACGTGAGGCAGTGTTTAAATCCAATTGTGTTGCGTAAGGAACGTCTGCGAACGGAAGGTGGCGCTGCTGTGTTAGCAAAGCAGCACCTCGTTGGCACAGCTTGTTGCGTAAACAACTGGTTAAAAATACCAGGCATAAAGCTTTAAAACACGATCGTGGCGTTTCGAAAAATGAGCAAAAATTGAGGCTTTTAGATTAATAAGAGCACTTTATCGCAATCCTGGGTTGAGGCAGCTAAGTTAGCCGTGCTCTCGAGGGGTGGTCTGTTGCTTAGCGACGTGTGACGCAAGATTGCACGTCACTAGCAGTAGAGCACTCGTGGGAGATAAGTGCACAATGAAGCTTAAAACCAGCAGAAAAAAGTGCTCCGCGGTGCTGTAGGAAAGCTAGTTTATGATTTCACCAGCAGTGATCAATAGGGAACACGCTATCTCGATGCATGTTCGCTAACAGTTTCCTAGCTCAGCTGAGCTAACAAGCTTTCGGTTTACTGGGAGCTGCGTAATGGTATGAGCGTCCGGGGGGGGGGAGCACTCGAGGACAAACCGAAGCGGTTCAAAACCACGAAGGAATGAACCCAAGTGGCGACGTCACGTCTTCCGCGAAGACGAAGCCTTAAGTTAAAAAAAAAACGGAAAAAAAACAAAAAACGACCAAATGGCAGTTTGCTTTTGAGTGTTTATTTATTTATTTATTCCTGTTCGGCTGTTAGGTCAAGCAGAATGGAGGATCTGTATCCATTTTATGCCGGAACAGTTTTACTGTGTCAGAGTGGAGTTATTTAAGCTGCCGCTGTGGTTTCATAGTATTATAATTTGTTTATTGAGAATCAGTATCGATCAGTCGAATATAACAAAGTTTGTAGGGGGGGGAGAGAAACGAAGACAAAAGACAAAGCACTAATTGTAAACACGATGAGAAAAGTAAATCATTACATATCTACAACAATGAAACATTAGATATGAGTGTTGCATGGGGCTGTAGTGGTACACCCTGTGAGGGAAGGACAGGACAAGATAGAACAGGACAAGGACAAGAGAAGAAGCAGACAGGACAAGGAGCTAACACTTTAGCTCAGCGTTCGACTGACACACAACAGGGATTCTCGGTGTAACAACGCCTCTAGCGGCGGCCAGTGACTTCCCTAATCTCCCATTTACGCAGCGAAATAAAATTCCCCAAAACCACAACGGGCATATCACTAGTCTGGTTAGCTACGCCAGACGCTATAAGAAGGAAAAAAGACTGGTATCGCACAAACCCTCAGAATTCGTGACGTGTTTTATTGCAAAATATCGTGAATCCTGTGTGCTTGGGTTGGACGACACTTGGTATCGCCTCACGCGGGCTTGCTTGGTGCGGGGTGCGGCTCCCTGGCTGAGCCAGTCTTCGGCAAGTTGGTTGAATGAGAGCCCACAACAAAGGGTGCTTTGGGACCAAAAGGGGAGATGGACAGCCTCTTAATGTTACTCTTCCATCCTAGGACTATCCTGTGGGATAAAATATTAATTGTTGGATTTAAGATAACGAGACCATTTCCCAGCTTTGCATTGTCACGTGCACATCCTCTGGAATCCCTGCAATGAATGTTTCAATTGTATGTGGTTGCTGAGAACACTGTAATATTTGCAATGTGGCATTTGTGCTGTGTTGGGTGAAACATCCCATCCGGTTTAGTTGACAAACAGATCTGACATCAGACATTCAAATTTGCAGAAATACAATCACTAGTGGTGCTACTGTGATGGCAACACTAAGGCGTTCATGCAAAGTTCTTAAATATCATATAACATTCAAATCCAGTGAAGATTGTGATTAATTCCTCCGGAGTTGCAGTAGCTTTGCTGCTTTGCTGCCTGTGGATGTCGCTAGTGCTCCATCCATTGTCCCAGACAGAAGGAACAAATGTCACTGTTGCTTCATGAAGAGCCACCAAACAGCGGGTTCCTCACCTTCTTGGTCATAAACCAGTGTCCCAAAAGAAAAGAAGTCTTTGTTGGTGACACTCTTCAGGATGGCTGGGGGTGAAAGTTAATCAACTTAGCGTCCAAATGAGAAACCGGCTGTCCGTGTCTCAGCTTTGATGAGCTACTTGGGACTAGCTGGTAATTCATTTAGTGTCGGTGTGCGAAGTTAAACCTCCCGTTCTTCTTCTTTGATAAACAGACAAGGCTTTCCTTAGATGTCTTATGTACGCAGACTGGCTCAGCGGGGCAGCCGAGGCGGTATGCAGAACAGCACGAGACTGGGGGTGCTGGGTGTCATCTTTACTGGCTTGTCCGTTACACCATTTTAAATGAGGCAACACCAGCACATTTTAATTTTATGAACAAGTGTCGAATGGGGAAAAAAGGCGATGGTATTGCTGTTATTTTTAAGTAATTATTTCAGTGCAAAGAAATTATACAGGGTGATTTTAGCGCTTTTGAATATCTCTATTTTTTTAGTGAAAGGTGACCCAAAGGTTATTGTTTTAGTAATTTATAGGCCTCCAATATACAATAGAAAATTTATGGAGGATTTTTCAGAACTGCTGTCAGTTATTTGTACTGCCTACAACTATTTTGTCATAAGGGGGGAGACTTTAACATTCATGTTGACAATAACATGGACACTTTTTTTTTAAAGAACTCTGCTATATGAGACACATTTGACCTCTCATTTGACCATATTAAGAGTCCAACCCATACTAAGGTCACATCTTAGACCTGGTCATCTCTAAGGATTGACATAAAGGATATGGCTATTTCTGAACATTTTTGTGTATTCTTTGAATTACAGATTCTTCCAAAAGTACCTCTACCGACAAAGTCTTTGTAATTTTAACCAAGAGTAAGTCAGGGCTAGAAAGCAACACTTTTCTGAAATCATCAGTAAGAACTTCAACAATACTCGCACTCTGATTCGGTGGTTGACAAGCTCACAACCCCCCGAATCCTAACAGCAGATAAATGCAATGAATTTGCTTATTTTAGTAAAAAATACAATCCATCAGGTTAAATATTAGCACAAATTAGCAAACTGACAAAATGATACTACATGTGAAGCCACCCAGGAAACTCTATTACCATGTCAGAATTTGATACAGTTGAGCCAAAAACTGTAGAGAAAACGGTTCAGCAGCTGAAACCATCAACGAGCTGTCTTGACTCAATACCATCTGACTTTTTCAAAGCTATTGCGATGTCTCTGCTAGCTAATTTGTAGCAAATAATCAATTGCTCACTTCAGTCAGGCGAGTTTCAGAAAGCTCTTTAAAGTAGCTGCCATTATGCCACTTCTAAAAAATAGAGCGCTGGACGCTTCCATGTTAGCAAGCTGTCGACCCATCTCAAATCTCCCTTTCATAGCAAGATTGTTGAGAAAGTTATTTTTAATCAATTCAGCAATTTCTTGAACTTAAATGGACTTTTTGACAAATTTCAATCAGGTTTCCGAACTCATCACAGTACAGAATCTGCTCTTATCAGAGTGCTAAATGATATAAGGTTGAATACTGACTCAGGAAAGGTGTCAATTCTGGTCTTGTTGGACCTCAGTGGGGCTTTTGATATGGTAGATCATAATATACTGCTGAACAGGTTGGAAACGTGGGTAGGACTAAATGGAACAGTCCTTAAATGGTTGAGGTCCTGCCTGGAGGAAAGGAGTTATTTTGTAACCATTGGAAGTGTTCAATCTCATCAAATGGCAATGACCTATGGGGTCCCTCAAGGGTCAGTTCTTGGACCCCTCCTGTTCTTGCTGTATGTGCTACCCTATGGTCAAATTCTTCAGAACTTTAATTTTGACCATCATAGCTATGCAGATGACACAGTTATATCTAGCAGTGTCTCCAAATGACTACAGTTCAATTGAGGTGTTGTGTCACTGTCGAAAACTAATAACTGGATGAGCAAATGTTTTCTTCAATTAAACCATAACAAAACTGAGATAATTGTTTTTGGGAATAAAGAAAAGAGAATTGCTGTTCGTAAATACCTGGAGTCACTCTCTTTAAAAACCAAAGACCAAGTCCGAAACCTTGGTGTACTGATAGATTCCAACCTGACTTTCGACAGTCATATCAAATCAATTACTAAAATTGCCTTCTACCATCTGAAGAATATATCCAGTGAAGGCTTGCATGTACCAAGCAAACCAGGAGAAGCTCATCCATCCTTTTATCTCAAGTAGACTTGACTATTGTAATGGTCTTCTGACTGGACTCCCCAAAAGAGCATTAATCAGCTGCAGCTCATTCAGAATGCTGCAGCTCATTCAGAATGCTGCAGCTCAGGTTCTGACCGGAACAAAGAGGTCAGAGCATATTACTCCAATTTTAGTCTTTACACTGGCTTCCAGTCAGCTTTAGAATAGATTTTAAAGTTCTGCTACTGGTCTATAAATCACTAAACGGTTTAGGTCCTGAATACATGAAATGCTAATAGAATATAAATCCAGTTGGGCTCTGAGATCGATAGACTCAGGTAAAATAGTGGAGCACAGAGTCCAAAGCAAACATTGTGAGCAGCATTTAGCTCTTATGCTGCACACAAATGGAATCATTTGCCAACAGAAGTGACGTCAACCCCAAGTGTGAATGTTTTTAAGTCCAGGTTAAAAACTCTTCTTTTTTCTCATTCTTTTTAGAGCATTTCCACTTTTAAATGATATTTCTTGCACTGTACGCTGTTTTGCTTTTACTTAAAAAAAAATTCTCTTTGTTTTAAATGTTTATAAGCTGTTATTTTTCTTTGTTTTTAAAAGCTTTTAATCATGTAAAGCACATTGAGTTACCTTGTGTATGAAAGGCGGTATATAAATAAATTTGCTTTGCTTACAAAGTTTGATGACTGCATGCATGTTTATACCCTCAAAACAGCATTGGTTTCTTGGCGGACAACGTAGCGAACAGCACATCACCACGGCAACCGCGATTTGCGAAAACTCACAAACTTTGTATTGTGACATCATGAACCTCTTAACAGTCTTCTGAGCAAATATTGGGTAGATCGGATTAAACTCCAAGCAGGAGAACAACAAAGTATCAAACGTGATTTCCTTGTGGCAGTAGGTGACGCTATTAGTACAATTAAATTTTTTTCCATCGATGACTTTAAATGTGGACTTTTATCAAACGTGTGAAAGATATGACCATCTTGAGTCAAGTTCCATCAGCTTTTGATGTCATGGCGAATCATCAAAATTTGTCGTGTCGCTACGGCCATGCTTGGACAAGTTTGCCAAAGTATGACCTGGTGCACTGACAATGGCCTCTTGGCCAGGCGGCTTAACAGTTCTCCCCCTTTTTTGCATTCCAAAAGAATGATTTCATACGTGGTGTGGAAATGGAGCAGATGCTACTCTGGCATGAGTGGCCAGTATATGCAAATAGTGCAGCATGGCGAGAGAACTACAGTGAGTGCACGAGTAATACACAATTGGCCAATATATATATATATTGGTTTTGGATAAGACGTAATTAATTTTGGAAAATAATACGGCGGAAGCGGACGCCTGTGTTTACTTCGATTTACATTTGTTATAATCAAACTATCTTTGTCTCGTAAAGGGGCACCACGTCTCTTTTTATATTCATAAACTTTAGGAAAAGTGACGAAAACCTCTAATCAATCTCTCTACTCTGAAGGTTTGCTACATGGACGAAATAAGAGTTCTCGAGTACAGCGGTTTCACAGTTGAACTCAAACACACAAAAACGATACAGGCAGTGGAATTTTATAGGAAATTTAATTAAATCTAAAATTGAAAACTACATGGAAACAATGGAGAGGAGCTTGACTCCAAAGGGTACAGAAAAACATTTGTAAAGCAGGTCGAACTTGTGATGTAGGTGTGATGTGAGAATGTCCGGGGAGCAATGCGAGGCTGGGAATTTCTTTGACTGTTATTATAATCCAATTATGCACCAATTTGTACCTCGGAAACGGCACGTTGTGCTCACGTTGCGTAGAACAGAATTTAGACAGGCTGGTCGGTCTTCCAGATGTATGGGCCGGGGCGCTAAGCAGGTGTATTTGAAGAAAAAGGAGAACAAAAAGGAAAAACAGAGAAAAAGCAAGGGTAGGGTTGCCGAAGCGCCTTGGTGACGGTGTCAGAGAATACGTGCGCCGCAATTCCTTCCTGATGGATCTTTTCTCCGTAAGCTGCCACACACACACAAAAGTGTAGTTTCGGGGTGCAGGCAGAGTGCTTCTGCCGTCAGTGCGGCGAGGAAGGTTGAGTGCGTCTCCGCCACCTCGTGGTGAGAGGCGGGGCTCCCTGCCTGTGTGCCAGTGTCTTCGGCAAGCTGGAGAAACAAGAGGCCCAGAACAAAGGGGGCTCCGGCCTTTTATGCACAGGAGAAAGGGGCTGGCCCATGGACCAAGAAGAAGGCAGGCCATAACGAACACCATGTTTAAGCATAAAGGTGTCCACACGTACACTTGGCACCAGGACACCCTAGGTTGCCGTTCGATGATCGACTTTGTGGTCGTGTCATTGGACTTGCGGCCGCATGTCTTGGACACTCGGGTGAAGAGAAGGGCGGAGCTGTCAACTGAGGCAACTGATGGGTACCGGCTGGCCAAGCGGAATGCAGCTTTGGTGGTCGCTGAGGCAAAAACTCGGGCGTGGGAGGAGTCCGTTAAGGCCATGGAGAAAGACTTCCGGACGGCTTCGAGGAAATTCTGTTCCACCATCCGGCGTCTCAGGTGGGGGAAGCAGTGCACCATCAACACAGTGTGTAGTGGGGATGGGGCGCTGCTGACCTCGACTCGGGACGTTGTGAGTCGGTGGGGAGAATACCTCCTCAATTCCACCGACACGCCTTCCCTTGAGGAAGCAGAGTCTGGGTTCTCTGAGGCGGGCTGTCCTATCTCTGGGGTTGAGGTCTCCGAGGTGGTTTAAAAGCTGGTGGATGAGATTCGCCCGGAGTTCCTAAAGGCTCTGGATGTTGTAGGGCTGTCCTGGTTAACACGCCTCTGCAACATCGAGTGGACATCGGGGACAGAGCCTCTGGATTGGCAGACTGGGGTGGCGGTCCCCCTTTTTAAGAAGGGGCACCGTAGGCTGTGTTCCAACTACAGGGGGATCACACTCCTCAGCCTCCCTGGTAAGGTCTATTCAGGGGTGCTGGAGAGGAGGGTCCGTCGGGAAGTCGAATCTCAGATTCAGGAGGAGCAGTGTGGTTTTCGTCCTGGCCGTGGAACAGTGGACCAGCTCCTCACCCTTGCCTGGGTCCTCGAGGGTGCATGGGAGTTCGCCCAACCAGTCTATGTGTTTTGTGGACTTGGAGAAGGTGTTCAACCGTGTCCCTCGTTGAGTCCTGTGCTTCGGGAGTATGGGTACCGAACCCCCTGATACGGGCTGTTCGGTCCCTGTACTACCGGTGTCAGAGTTTGGTCCGCATTGCCGGCAGTAAGTCGGACTCGTTTCCGGTGTGGGTTGGACTCACCTAACCCTAACCCTGAAGTTTTACAAGGTTTTGTGTGGCTTTTAACTTTTAATTTTTCTTGTTCATCAAAAGGAGTACTCACTTGTGCAGGATTGACACCACGTGCACCTGCATCAAACTTATGCGGATAGATCTAAAAAATGATGAACAAAAAATGTGACATATTATCCTTGTAGAGAGAAAGGTAAAACATTTAAATAATAACATACTATTTCCACACTGTGCGCCCCAGCACACCCTGACTTCCCTTGAATGTATTGTTATCCTAATAGATTCAAAACATGACATTAATGCTGGTTCATTTGCATGACTTTCTGTTACACACTACCTGTGTAGGTGGTATCTGTTCTCTGGTGCCTGCAAAGTGAGGCAGGTAATGGAAGGACTCGAAAGAAACAGAAAGGAAACCTTATTAGTTCATATAATGCAGGAGTGACACTTGAAAGCCAATGTGTAAACACCACTCAAAAGTGTATTGTAAAACATGCAGGTGCAGCAGAGGCAATGCTGGCCAGGCAGAGACATAAAAGGACCACTTTCATTGTGCCAACGAGTTCCAAAGCTACAGACGTAACCTTCACCAAAATGCAAGCAACATACAGTAAATACGATGAATGAACCATGAATGAACATTTGTCACTCACCCTCTGGAGGAATTGATGTAAATAATGAGAATGACGCACCATGCCATGTCTTTTATAGCATGATCTCACATTATAGCCAATCACAGTGAACGGCTGGGAAAAAAACGAGCAAGCAAGGAGAGGACATCTGGACTTAGGTTTTACTAAATTACAGCTGACCTCATCTACCTTAAGTCTAATAGCACACTTGGGTTGATTACAGCGTCAAGTACAAGTCACACCTTTGCTCTTCTCCAATTATAAATCTTTTCATGCTGCTTTGCAACTTCATTTCCACTGGGGATTTTTATACAGTGGAACCTCGATTTAAAGGCCGCCGATTTAACGGAACAGTACATGTGTCCAAAGATAGTTCTCAGTTGTCACTTAAATCGGCATTGACAAAGTCTGTTAGTTTCAGAAGTAGCTGGTTCTTTACTGGTGTGCCCTGCGATTGATTGGCGACCAGTCCCTCGCCTCTCGCCCAGAGTCAGCTGGGGTAGGCTCCACCGCATCCGCCACCCTAGTAAGGATAAGCAGTACGGAAATAAATGGATGTTTACTGGTGCTGTGGCACAATATAGGCAGAGACTGAGGCACACAAATTTCCAGGTCACAGATATACAATATGACTAGATCAACCAATGTGCATGCTTCCCTTGCCTATGTGGTGGTCATGTTCAATGTGACTACAGTCCATCAAAGGCAATGCGTTGACGTTTGGCGGCCATGTTGAATGTGGCAAAATTTCCAGGCCATGCATTGGCGTGGTGGCCATAATGACAGGAGTTCTAGCTATTCTCGCATAGACTTCTGCGCAGAGAGAGAGCGGCAGTGTTAACTTAGAGGAGTTTGGAACATGCTATTTTTGGTACTTTAGCATTTTTATTTGTCAAGCCGTTCGTCTATGCCATTGGTTTGGAACTAGGAAGCTCACTAATTCCTCACGGCTCATGAAAGCTACCCGCATTGATTCGCCCACGAGTAGGTATGTTGCTAAATCCAGTAAGATGGCCGCCATTTTCTTTCCATTTTTTTGTGCTGAATTCTGGGTACGTGAATTTAGCGGATGTCCACCAAAATCACATTTTCTCATTGTTTAGCGCAAGGTAGTACTTGTTCTTTTCAGAATGCGTTGATGGGAAATCCCTTTACCACCTGGTTTTTGAATTTTTCAATTCAGTTAAGGTTTTCTATGGTTCTGACAAAGATGAAAATGTTCCTTGAATTCTGTGTCGAAAATCACACAATCATAGGATTCGTCCACCATAGAAAACTATATATGTCCATGATTCATTATTATTATTCTGTGAAGTTCAAAGTAATTCCGGCGATGTAATTGCTCTCACTTTGACCCTAAAAATTAAATGAGTCGATCGGAAAACACCATTGAAAAATAAAAAAATAGCCCGTTAAACATTACATTTTTGTCTCAACGAATAAGAAACATCTGGGCATTTTTATACCAAATTGTCAAGGTTTCGGTCAGAAGTTTCCTAATGATTTACGATGATTTCTAGAGAAGCAAATTTAGTCAAAATTTTTTACATCATCTTCCAAATTACGGCTCATTTTATTCATGAAACCCTCCTCTATCCAATGATATCCATCCATCTGTCTATTTTGATCTAAAGATATTTTGAAAATGTTATTAACATACGTACCTACTATGAGTACATCAACAATGTCTACATCGAGTACACCAGCATGATAAGTTTGGATAAAATGTAAAATGTTTCAAACATTTTCAAGCGTTTTTTTTTTTTTTTTTTTTTTAAATTACGAAACATTGTGCATATGGCCACAAAAAAAGTGCTTCATAATAACGGACAATTTGATGTAACGGATGACCTCCTGCCCCTATTAGCCCCTTAAACCAAGGTTCCACCATGTACCCCAGTTTAGCGCCAAGTATGATTTTGAAAGGCAAATGAGAAGGAAATTGCCACAAATGAAGGTTTCCGTGACGTTGAGGCAAAAGGTGGACCCAAGCACAGAGAAGCAGGGAGGCGGGGAGACAGGCAGGAGTTCAGGATGTACTCAAAAAAAGTATTTATTTAAAAAAATAAAAGACAAACAGGGCATTTGGACACAAACACTCAATTAAGAGTCCCAATAAACAGGGTTCAAATTAAAAAAGAAACATGAGAAATAATGCGGGGGGGCAGTAATTGCATGTCCATTCATTGCAACGGGTAAAGATGATTTGATTGTTTTGAGAGTGGTCACGGAACAAACTAAACTATATATCAAGGCACCATTGTATATTGAAAGCCTGGTAAATTGTACATCATGATTATATTCATCAGTAGGTTTAAATGACTGAGATGGATGTTTATTCAGTCCATCAGGTGTGAGCCCATCAGAGTTTGCATCTGTTGATGAGTCAGCATTCTTCAGCAACGCAGCAGTTGACTGTTACTAAAAATTGAACCCATCAGCTCTGAGGAAGGTTTTGTTTTGGTCACACACAAACAAGGTTTCATTGGAACCTAATTCCAAAAGGTATGTTTTGTGCAAACACAACACTGCTCATAACCCAGAATTATTATTGACACTGCTCATTAAACTGAAACAATATATACTGTATGTATATTATGTTTAATAATATAAATATTGCAAATGTTCGTATTGGTGTATACATCTGCCTAACAGGTCTGAGTTAAAATCTTGGCTCTGGCCTTCTTGTGTGGAGTTTTCATGTTCTCTTCGTGCTTGAGAGGGTTTTGTCTGACTTGTTATAATGTATATTTTAACAAGAAATAATAGCACTCCATAATATTGCACTTCAGAAAACACATACAGTAATGACATAATAAAATATAATTGAAAAGAATTAAACACTTTTTGTCACACGCATTAATTGAATGGACATTTTGCTGCTCTTTCTGTCTTGGCCACCAATGGGGCAGTATAAGACAGACAGACGGATATACTTTTCATTGCGACATCTCAAATCCTCTCAGCTCATCAGTACAGAACTAATAGTCATTCTTCACAGAGAATAAAGAATATGTGACTGTGAGGACTGTTATATTGTCTGTCTACATGTGTTGCTGCACATGTGTGTTTAATCCATTGCTTTAAGGGTTATAGCACCACAACATAGATGCTATTTAGCATAAACATTAAGCTACCAGACTGAAAGGCTAAGCTGTGTTTTTTTAAAAATACCTACACAAAGTGTAATTATCTTTGTTTTATGTTTAGTTTAATAGTAAACTTGGGAGTCGAAATAAACTGAGGTAGGCGACTCGAGTCATATGACTTCGACTTGAATCGACTCGAGTAACTGATTTTTATGACTTGTGACTTGCTTTGGCTAAAATTTATGAAAGACTCAACTTGACTTAGACTTGGCATTCATGTGACTCGACTTAGACTTGCACTACATGACATGACAAGTTTGAAAATACAAATTTTCAATATAGTGTGCCTTTTGTTTTGAAAAGAAAAATGTTTTTTGTGTCATGCGTGCCACCACTCAGGCAACCCCTGTGACCAGTAGGCTACACTGTGAGACGAGGGCTGTTGCTGCCTCAATGAGAGTATCAAGGAGGAAGACCCAAATATGATTACATTTGGATTCACGGATTATCTTTTTGATGAAATCAGGAAAAAGACAAGACCAACATGCAAGGTTTGCGACTCAAAGATAAAAGGCACAACTTCTACGATGTCCACTTTCTTCTGTCTGACGCAAGCTAGCTAAGGTTAGCGTCACAGTTGAGCTCACCAATAGCTGATCAGAGATTATATAAACTTTAAATCAGTTATGCATTTAAGCGACAAGACAATAAATGAATTCTAGAAATCTAGAAACTATCAATATTGAAATACCGAGATCGCAATTTTAGTATAGATGTATACGTACATAGACTCCACCTTGTGTGCTTTTCTCATAGCAGCTTGTCCGCCATATTTGAGGTGGCAAGTCCTCCCGTAAACTAATTCAAGTTAACCAACTGAACTTCATAAAGCGAAAACCTGCAAAGTTCAAAAAGATAATGCCTCTCATTCACGCATTTACACACACATACTTATATATTTGGTAACCAGATTGGCACTAAAAACAACATACTATATGTAGTTTTTAAATCTGATGATTAAACTTTTCCACAAAATTTATCACCACAGTAACATTGTTATATATATTGGTAGCTGTAAACACTCATCAGAATTAGAATCATCTTTATTTGCCAAGTATGTCCAAAACACACAAGGAATTTGTCTCCGGTAGTTGGAGCCGCTCTAGTACAACAGACAGTCAATTTACAGAACACTTTGGAGACATAAAGACATTGACAAAAAACAATTGTGCAAAAAGATGCAGAGTCCTCTAGCACTTAGAGCAGTTCGAATGGCTAATATCGCAATAGTCCGGTGCAATGACCATTGTGCAAAGGGCACTGAGACTTCAAGGAGTGTATGCGGTTTAAACGTAATGCATGCAAACGTAAAAATAACGTGTATTCTTCCAAATAATAATTATAATAATGGGCGGCACAGTGGCGGACTGGTGAGCAGATCTGCGTCTGAGTTGAGTTCACTGCCACCATACGGTGGCTCTTGCTTTGAAAATCGTATAAGTCGAGTCACTCGTATCACAAGGTATAGTGTTTCTGAGGCAGAAAATTTTAATTTTGTTTCAGCTGGACCAAAGTGGGTGACTCAGTGCTCTGCGACTGAGACTTGGGTTTCTGCTTCATGGCATCAACACGTTGAACAACCTGAGTTTGAACAGTGCCTCCTTCAGGATGCGTAGCAGCGATGACATTATAACAAACCCAAAAATATTTAGAAAGTCAAATAAGCAGATTGGAGGCTGTGAGAGCTTGGTTTTCCCTTGCCCGGACGTGGGTCACCGGGGCCCCCTTCTGGAGCCAGGCCTGGAGGTGGGGCTCGAAGGCGAGCGCCTGGTGGCCGGGCCTGCACCCATGGGGCCCGGCCGGGCACAGCCCGAAAAGGTAACGTGGGTCCCCCTTCCCATGGGATCACCACCTGTGGGAGAGGCCATAGGGGTCGGGTGCAGTGCGAGCTGGGCGGTGGCCGAAGGCGGGGACCTTGGCGATCTGATCCCCGGCTACAGAAGCTGGCTCTAGGGAAGTGGAATGTCACCTCTCTGGCAGGGAAGGAGCCTGAGCTGGTGTGTGAGGTCGAAACGTTTTGACGAGATATAGACGGACTCGCCTCCACACACAGCTTGGGTTCTGGTACCAGTCATCTTGAGAGGGGTTGGACTCTCTTCCACTCTGGAGTTGCCCACGGTGAGAGGCGCCGGGCAGGTGTGGGTATACTTATTGCCCCCCGGCTCAGCGCCTGTACGTTGGGGTTCACCCCGGTGGACGAGAGAGTACCTTCCCTCTGCCTTCGGGTGGGGGGAAGGGTCCTGACTGTTGTTTGTGCCTATGGACCTAGGTCGCACTTCGATAATCGAGTTTGTGGTCGTGTCATCGGACTTGCGCATGTCTTGGACACTCGGGTGAAGAGAGGGGCGGAGCTGTCAACTGATCACCACCTGGTGATGAGTTGGCGCCGTATTGTGAGGGTCTGTTGGGAACGTATGGCAGAATCCCCTGTCAGAGGGAGTTTCAACTCCCACATCCGACAGAACTTTGCTCATGTTCCGGGGGAGGTGGGGGACATTGAGTCCCAGTGGACCATGTTCCGCGCCTCCATTGCTGAGGCGGCTGACCAGAGCTGTGGCCGTAAGGTGGTCGGTGCCTGTCGTGGCGACAATCCCCGAACCCGTTGGTGGACACCAATGGTAAGGGATGCCGTCAAGCTGAAGGAGTCCTATCGGGCTTTTTTGGCCTGTGGGACTCCTGAGGCAGCTGATGGGTACCGGCTGGCCAAGCGGAATGCAGCTTTGGTGATTGCTGAAGCAAAAACCCTGGTATGGGAGGAGTTCGGTGAGGCCATGGAGAAAGACTTCCGGACGGTTTTGAGGAAATTCTGGTCCACCATCCGGCGTCTCAGGAGAGGAAAGCAGTGCACCACCAACACTATGCATAGTGGGGATGGGGCGCTGCTGATCTCGACTCAGGACGTTGTGAGTCGGTGGGGAGAATACGTCAAAGACCTCCTCAATTCCACCGACACGCCTTCCCATGAGGAAGCAGAGTCAGGGTTCTCTGAGGCGGGCTCTCCTATCTATGGGGTTGAGGTCACCGAGGTGGTTAAAAAGCTTCTCGGTGGCAAGGCCCCGGGGGTGGATGAGATTCACCCAGAGTTCCGAAAGGCTCTGGATGTTGTGGGGCTTTCCTGGTTTATACGCCTCTGCAACATTGTGTGGACATCGGGGACAGTGCCTCTGGATTGGCAGACTGGGGTGGTGGTCCCCCTTTTTAAGAAAGGAGATCACACTCCTCAGCCTCCCTGGTAAGGTCTAGTCAGGGGTGCTGGAGAGGAGTGTCCGTCGGGAAGTCGCATCTCAGATTTAGGAGGAGCAGTGTGGTTTTCGTCCTGGCCGTCAAACAGTGGTGGTCCACTGTTCTACACCTTCGGCAGGGTCCTCGAGGGTGCATGGGAGTTCGCCCAACCAGTCTACATGTGTTTTGTGGACTTGGAGAAGGCGTTCGACCGTGTGCCTCGGGGTGTCCTGTGGGGGGTGCTTCGGGAGTATGGGGTACCGAACCCCCTGATACAGGCTGTTCGGTCCCTGTACGACCAGTGTCAGAGTTTGGTCCGCATTGCCTGCAGTAAGTCTGATTCTTTTCCAGTGAGGGTTGGACTCCGCCAAGGCTGCTCTTTGTCTCTGATTCTGTTCATAACTTTTATGGACAGAATTTCTAGACGCAGCTGAGGCATAGAGAGGGTCCGGTTTGGTGGCCTCAGTATTTCATCTCTGTTTTTTGCAGATGATGTGGTTCTGTTGGCTTCATCAAGCCGTGATCGCCAACTCTCACTGGAGCAGTTTGCAGCAGAGTGTAAAGCGGCAATCATGAGAATCAGCACCTCCAAATCTGAGACCATGGTCCTCTGTCGGAAAAGGGTGGCGTGCACTCTCCAGGTCGGGGATGAGATCCTGCCCCAAGTGGAGGAGTTCAAGTATCTTGGGGTCTTGTTCACGAGTGAGGGAAGAATGGAACGGGAGAGCGACAGGCGGATCGTTGCAGCGTCTGCAGTGATGCGGACTTTGTACCGGTCCGTTGTGGTAAAGAAGGAGTTAAGCCGAAAGGCGAAGCTCTCAATTTACCGGTCGATCTACGTTCCTACCCTCACCTATGGTCACGAGCTGTGGGTCGTGACCGAAAGAACAAGATCCCGGATACAAGCGGCCGAAATGAGTTTCCTCTGCAGGGTGTCCTGGCTCTCCCTTAGAGATAGGGTGAGAAGCTCGGTCATCCGGGAGGATCTCAGAGTAGAGTCGCTGTTCCTCCACATCGAGAGGAGCCAGATGAGGTGGCTGGGGCATCTGATTCGGATGCCTCCCGGATGCCGCCCTGATGAGGTGTTCCGGGCACGTCCCACCGGAGACCCCGGGGACCACGCAGGACACGCTGGAGAGACTGCGTCTTTCGGCTGGCCTGGGAACGCCTCGGGATCCCCCCGGAAGAGCTGGATGAAGTGGCTGGGGAGAGGGAAGTCTGGGCGTTCCTGCTTAAGGCTACTGCCCCCGCGACCCGACCTCGGATAAGCGGTAGAAAATGGATGAATGGAGGCTGTGAGATATTCTTTAGGGCTGACGCCCTCTGGATCAATGCATGCATTCAAGGATCGTCCTCTTGGAGCCCTTTAGACTAAACTCAATAAAAGTAGAGGCGGGCGTATGATCTTATGCATTGCTCATGGTGTGAAACAACAAATCTGGCATCACAAGACAACTTGCCACTTATGTCTCTGTCACTGTGAAGCAATGAGGTGGAAATCAGGAGAAAATCCAGTAAATCCTCTTACTCCTTGTTTTCTACCATCATAAGGCTGCAACGTCTGCCTGTGGATGCAGCTGATGTGTCATTATCTCAATAGTGGTGTCAAAATAATACGGGCAGTGTAACTTGCTGGGTGGGATGAAATGAAAAACTGCACCCATCCCAAAGAATGCTGATTAACAAAACAACGTGTGTGTGTTGTGTATGTGTGTGTGTGTGTGGGGGGGGGGGGGGGGGGCTGCTGTTGGCACCTTGTTCCGTCAGGGCAAATCCATCTTCCCAAAGTAAAGACTATATGCCAGTCTGAGTTGGTATATTTTCTGTGCTTCCTTACCTGCACTTCAGTCCATATATTTTGTGTAAAAATCCACTGTAAGTATACAGTATGTTAGAAGATGCCACATATTGATTTCTGTATTGTTTTACATTGCATAAATTTTTGTTTTACATTGCATAAATTTTTCAGCTATCAAACATGCCAACAGAGGGTTTTGTCTGTGTGCTTAGGATGGTATGTACTGTACCACTCATAGACTATATAGATGGTAATGAGTATAGTGTGGAGCCCCAACAAGGTGGAGATGAGGACGGCTTGGCTAGAGGAGCTTGGGACTGGAGCCTTCTCTGGAAGAGAGTACCACTAAACCAGAGAGAAAAGGCACAAAGAAAACATACGACTGAACCCTATAGGTACAAACATTGCAGACAGCATGCTAACATTCATATTTGTCTGTTTTTGTCTCCATCTCCCATTCTTTTTTCCTACATCTATTGTCTCATTCCTTTTTATTGACAAACCCCACCCCATTCTGTTCTGTTGCCTGTATGCGTCGGTCAACACCACCTCCCGCCATGTGTCTTGAATGAATGGCTATTTCTCTGATCTCACTCTCATTCTAAAAGAACGGTGTGTACTGTTCCTTTGATTGACGCCATCCATGGCGAGATGTTCACCATTGAGACCCAGGGTGGAGGAGATGAAGACGGCTTTGCTAGGGGAGCCTGGGATTGGAGCATGCTGTGGAAGAGAGTTCCTCTGAACGACAGAGAAAAAAAACTCAGAAAAACTCGCACTGAGCCATATAGGTAATGAAAACTAGTCTAAATAATTTGACGATGTCTGAATTTTTTTTTTAGTGCAGTACAACGTGAATTAAGGTAGCAAAATGCCAAACACCACACAAATGTACAGCCCTAGCTAGTGAGCAATATTACCCACCCAAGGCAGGAAACTGAATTATGAATAAAAAACATTTACACACATGGACAACATTGTTTAGTACCCCTCTGTTATTGAAAGAAAATCCCACAGCGGTCACAGAAACTGACTAAAATCAGCTCAGCTCCTCCCTTACCACGACAGAGGGTTACAGAGTCCGCATCAATGCAGACGCTACACTGATCTCCCTGTCGCTCCATTTTTCCCTCACTTGTAAATCAGACTCCGAGATACTTGAACTCCTTTACTTGGGGCCAGATCTAATGCCTGATCCGGAAAGAGCACTCCACCCTTTTCTGACTGAGGACCATGGCATCAGATTTGGAGGTGCTGATTTTCATTCAACCCCTTCACACTCGGCTGCAAACAGTTGAAGATTGCGGTCTGATGTGGTCAACAGAACCACATCAGCTGCAAAAAGCAGAGACCCAATACTGAGGCCACCAAACTGGACCCCTTCAATGCCTTGGCTGTGCCTAGAAATTGCCTATGGTGTAGAGCTGGCCCACTTTTCCATGCCCAGGACGAAAACCACACAAATACTCCTGAATCTGATATTCGACTTCCTGATAGACTCTCCTCTCTAGCAACCCCGAATAGACTTTACCAGGGAGGCTAAGGAGTGTGATCCCCCTGCAGTTGGAACACAACCTCCGGTCCCCCTTCTTAAAAAGAACGACCACCACTGCAATCCAGAGGTACTGTCCCCAATGTTCATGCAATGATACAGAGGTGTGTCAACAAGGACAGCCACACAGCATCCAGAGCCTTCAGTAACTCCAGCCAGACCTCATCCACCCCGTGCCTCTGCCACTGACGAGGTTTTTAACCACCTCTGTCACTTCAACCCCAGAGATAGGAGAGCCTGCCTCAGAGTCCTCAGACTCTGCTTCCTCATAGGAAGGTGTGTCAGTGGAATTGAGGAGGTTTCCAGTTTTCTCCCCACCGACTCACAACGTGCAGAGTCAAGGTCAGCAGCACCCAATCCCCACTATACACAATGTTGATGACATTCCCAGCAGACTCTCACAATACGTTTGGGTCTGCCAGGTCAGACTGAAATCTAACCCCACCGTCAGAGATAACTCACCACCAGGTGGCGATCGGTAGACAGCTCTGCCCCTCTCTTCACCCTAGTATCCAAGACATGCAGGTCAGAGGACATGACCACAAAGTTGATCATCAAACTGTGGCTTAGGGTGTCCTTGTTCCAAGTGCACATGTGGACACCCTTATGTCTGAACATGGTGTTTGTTATGGACAATTTCTCAACCTTGCTCACAAGCTCAGGCTCCTTACCTGTTTCCTATTCTTAGGCTGCTGCACAAAGTAGTCCATTACGCGCCTATTGTGATCCCAAAACGTCATATGTTGATCTTATTACAACCTGAGGGCCGTCTGTAGTCAGTTTGGCCAATAATTTTTTTCCCAAAGAAATCTATTGAAAATAAATTTGAGACAGAAATGGGCAAACTGGGCGGCATGGTCGACGACTGGTTAGAGCGTCTGCCTCACACTTCTGAGGACCACTTCAATCCCGGCCCCGCCTGTGTGGATTTTGCATGTTCCGTGCCTGCATGGGTTTTCTCCGGGCACTCCGGTTTCCTCCCACATGCATCGTAGGTTAATTGAGGACTCTAAATTGCCCGTAGGTGTGAATGTGAGTGCGATGTGTTGTTTGTTTGTATGTGCCTTGCGATTGGTTGGCAACCAGTCCAGGGTGTACCCTGCCTCCTACCCGATGATAGCTGGGATAGGCTCCAGCACTCCCACGACCCTTGTGAGGAGAAGCGGCTCCTCACAAGGGTGGATGGATGAGCAAACTGCTTTGCCATCTTCTCATGTTCTTTTGATGCTATTGATCAACTTCCAGGTCAGTTCCTTCAGTGGAGACTGGCGCATGTGAAGAAAGGCTTGTGTGATTTAATATAACAGTACATCCATATATGTTTGTGTTGGCTGTTTCATTAAACTGTGACTCCATTTGCCCACCATCCCACAATTTATTTCCCACTCATACTATGTAGTCAGTTGTTCATATATTGCTTGTTTCTTGTTACAGCACTTTGCTCTGATGTTTTTCAGGCCATGTGAAATTACCCTTTGTTCCTTGAGAAACAGGGCTTTTTTTTGTGCCAGAAATGAAGAGGGGCTAATGTTCAATTAGCGTGAGGGTTGTTGTGAAGTGTTTATCTATTTATTTGTTTTTCTGTGTGCCTGTTAATTCGTAGGTCTCCAGCCATGGCAGGGGGTCTCTTTGCTATAGAGCGTGACTACTTCTTTGAACTGGGCCTATATGATCCTGGATTGCAGATATGGGGAGGAGAAAATTTTGAAATATCATACAAGGTTGGCGAGTGTCACTGGTATGAGTATCTTAAATTTGTTCAATAGATGCACATTTATTCTATTTTTTTTTGTAATTGTAGATATGGCAGTGTGGTGGCCAACTGCTCTTTGTCCCATGCTCTCGTGTTGGCCATATATACAGACTTCAGGGATGGCAAGGCAATCCTCCCCCTGCACATGTTGGTTCCTCACCTACGCTGAAGGTACAATAGCACAAACATCATTCAACATTGTTGTGAGCAATTGCTAAAGAGTACTTTACAAATGTATAAGTACACCACCCAATGTAAGGTTTAACACCAACGCTAAAATGTTATGTCTCTGTTATGGTCAGTACACCAATATGTTGCAATATGTCCAATATGTTGCAGCGCTTTAACCAAAATTGTATTTTGAATGTTACAGTAATACAATAAAAATATTATTGATTTATTTTCAAATTTGTTTCACAAAAGAAGCAAAAAGTTTATTATGATGTCAAATTATAGTGATTTACTTGCATTCCTGAACAGAAAATCTTGGTTGTTGTTGATCCACTCTTTCCATTGCAGATGTTATATTGACATTGTGCATGCTCACACAGCAACGTGGCATCCTGCTAAAATATGATTGTATGCCACTTTTCAATTGGCCGCTAGCTGCATGCTAGCATCATGTATTGTGGGGGTGAAGACAAGTTTCTGCGGTAATCAAACCACAGCAGTCACGAATATAGTGACATCCAGCAAGTTGTAATTCCATGTAGTCCATTTTATGCACCTGAGATCTTGCATTGGCGAGATGAAGACTTGGTCGTGGTGGCTGAGAACGGTCTCACAAGCATTATTATGAATTCCACTGGAGTTCTAGGAACAACGCACACCATTGCAATATGCTAGGCTGCTACATTGGTGGTAGGGCATGACTTAGATGGCGTGTTCTGCCTAGAATTTGAGTGGAATTCATGAGACCCCTATCTCACTGACGGAGAGGTCACCGAGACTGATCAGTTGCTACGACTCCGGGACTCAGGAGACCAAAATATTGGTTGTGCTCTCACCAGGAAAATGTCTGGGATACGTCTCCAGACAACGTGCCAACCAATTCACCCGGAAGTTGCTGATACAGGCCTATATAAAGTATACAGTATATATGCTTTAAATAAGTATATAATTTATACTATTGATGTGCCTTGGATCAGACGGTGCCCCTTGGTTGGGCCGCAATTGAGGCCTCAGCCCGTTTCAGCACCCTGGACAGTTCTCTCCAGCGGTAGGTGCGCAAATAATGGACTGGCTTGAATTTAAATTCTTGAAGGTTTTCAGGAAGCAAAAATAGACTAAGACTTGAATGGTCAAATGAAAAACAAAAAGACAAACGCTTGAGCTGATCACAGGATGTTTATTCAAACCTTTGAACAAACCGAGCATTTGCCAAAATGACAAAAAAATGAATAAGCAAAATGAGAACATCGCCTTAAATACACTCTCTCTGGGACTCGCCCATCTTGTTTCTGAGTCCACCCCTTGGTCCTGATTGGCTAGAATCAAGATTACCTCGTCTGGCATGAGTTTTTAAAAGTGTCACAGGAGGCTAGATATTCATATGTTGTTGAAACCTTGATTTATAATCGTGTCCCAGCATCTTTTATTTTTGTACCTTAGCATTGTTAATTACGTCGTGCAGTATAACTATATACTATGTGCTGAGCAGTTAGTTGTACTTAAGTGTTTAGGTTTTAATGGTGTCTGAAGTGTCGTAATACAATAAGTGTTTGTTTTAATGGTGTCTGAAGTTTAGTCAAATTCATGAGGTAGTTATAGCGTTCATCTCCCTCTTGAGGGCGCCATTGTTTTTTCTCACTCAGGCCTTGCTTGAGGCTAACAGCAGTTGACAGTTGTAAAACATCTAGGTGTCATGAAGCTTGTACTAAACTAGGACTTCACCACACATGTAAGCAATTTTAACTGAGACTCACTGGCGTCTCGTCCTCTACCTTTGCAGTTGTTTTGGTCTACTAGAATGTCCACACCTGTCACCAAGTCACCAAGACGCAGTGGTGTCCTGACTTCTCAATTATAGCCTGTGTAGTGGCCTGCATGTCCAGTATTCAGTTAAAATATGATTAAGCATAAGAAGAGACGCAATAATATTAATATTTTACAATCTTAACACCCCATGCTGTGTGTGTGCGTCACAGTTCGACACCGGGACAGTCCTCTAATGAGAAAAATGCGTTAACCTCCATAAAATCCAAAATATTAGGGCGATTGTTCTTATATTTTCAGAAGTTAAATTGGGCATAGGTAAATTGGAAAGAATACTTTGAGGACTTGATGGATGAGGACAATGATAGAGAAGGAAAAGTAGAATAGGCAAGTGTGGTGGAACAGGAAATAGCAATAATCAGAATCAGAATCATATTTATTTGCCAAGTATGTCCAAAAAACACACAAGGAATTTGTCTCCGGTAATTGGAGCCGCTCTAGTACGACAACAGACAGTCAATTGACAGAGAACACTTTGGAGACATAAAGACATTGACAAAAAACAGTCACTGAGCAATAAAGGGTTGCTAGTTGTCCGGTAATGCCGGTACATTATTAAAAATTTTTTTTGACAATTGTGCAAAAAGATGCAGAGTCCTCTAGCACTTAGAGCAGTTCGAATGACTAATATTGCAATAGTCCGGTGCAATGACCATTGTGCAAAGGGCGCAGAGACTTCAAGGAGTGTATGCGGTTTAAAGTGACAAGTAGTGCGATAATCTGGGACAATGTTGATTGTGCAAATGTTGCAGATACTCCTCAATCAGTGTGCAAATGGAGCAGATGCTACTCTGGCTTGAGTGGCCAGTATTGGTCAACAGCAGATATGGAAATAGTGCAGCGTGGCGAGACTACTACAGTGAGTGCACGAGTAATATATAATTGGCCCCACAGAAATGTAACAATGAACTCAAGTCAAAAAATTGCCAGCATGTTGTAATGGAATTGTAGGTTAGGTGTTTAAGAAGTTGATCGGAAAAGGGAAGAAGCTTTTGGAATGTCTACTAGTTCTAGTTTGCATTGATCGGTAACGCCTCGCTGAGGGAAGGAGCTGGAAGAGCTGGTGACCGGGATGCGGAGGGTCCGAGAGGACTTTGCACGCTCTTGTCTTAGTTCTGGCAGCGTGCAAGTCCTCAAGGGTGGGTAGGGGGGTACCGACAATCCTTTCAGCAGTTTTGATTGTCGTTGTAGTCAGAGTTTGTAATAATAATTAGTAGGGTGGAAGTTCAAAAGGCACTAACAGGATGAGAAATGGAAAGGCATGATGACATACCTGTAGAGGTATGGAAGCATCTCGGAGAGGTGGCTGTGGTTGTTCAACAGAATTTTAGCTGGTGAGAAGATGCGTTTGGAATGGAGGAAATGTGCTGGTGCCCATTTTTAAGAATAAGGGTGATGTAGAGAGCTGTGGGAACGACAGAGGAATAAAGCTGATGAGCCACGCAATGAACTTATGGGAAAGAGTAGTAGGGGCTAGTCTCAGGACAGAAGTGACTATTTGCGAGCAACAGTATGGTTTTATGCTGAGAAAGAGTACCATAGATTCATTATTTGCCTTGGGGGTGTTGATGGAGAAGTACAGAGAGGTCAGAAGGAGCTACATTGTGTCTTTGTAGATCTGGAGATAGACGATAGAAATGATAGCGTACCCATCGAGGAACTGTGGTACTGCATGCGGAAGTCTGGAGTGGCAGAGAAGTATGTTAAAATTATACAGGACATGTATGAGGGCAGCATAACAGTGGTGAGGTGTGCTGTACGTGTGACAGAGAAATTTAAGGTGGAGGTGGGACTGCATCAGGGATCAGCCCTGAACCCCTTCCTGTTTGCAGTAATGATGGATAGGCTGACAGATGAGGTTAGACTGGAATCCCCAGGGACCATGATGTTCACAGATGACATTGTGATCTGCAGTGAAAGCAGGAAGCAGGTGGACGAACATTGCAAAAGGCCGAGACATGCACTGGAAAGGAGAGGAATGAAGATTAGCCGAAGTAAGACAGCATATATGTGCATAAATGAGAGAGGAGTGGAGGTTAAAGAGTGAGGCTTCTGGGAGAATAGATAGTGAGGGTGGAGGACTTTAAATACTTCGGGTCAGCAATCCAGTGCAATGGGGAGTGTGATAGGGAAGTGAAGAAACAGGTCTAAGTAGGTGTCAGTTGTGTTGCGACAGAAGAGTTTCTGCTCAGATGAAGGGCAAAGTTTATAAGACAGTGGTGAGGCCAGCCATGATGCACAGATTAGAGACAGTGGCACTGTAGAGACAACAGGAAGCAGAGCTTGAGGTGGCAGAAATTATGTTGAGGTTCTTTCTAGGAGTGACCAGGTTGGATATGATGAGAAATTAGCTCATCAGAGGGACAGCCAAAGTTAGATGTTTTGGAGACAAAGTGAGAGAGAGCAGACTTTGATGGAGAGATAGTGAGTATAATGGTAGAAAGATGATGAGGATGGAGCTGCCAGGCAAGAGAGCTAGAGGACGACCAAAGAGAAGGTTGATAGCTGTAGTGAGGGAAGACATGAGGGCAGTTGGTGTTAGACAGGAGAACGGTTTACATGGTGAAGGAACCTGTTTAAAATCTCTTATTACTCCCGTGGTTCCAAGCGTGCTCGTTTTCGTGAAAGAACTACATTCATAACAATGTATAAAAACCAACCAATTTATTCCTGACAGAGGAGTCTATATATTTTGCAGAGCTCTGGGTTCGTAACTACCCCCATCTTATTTTTAGCAGATAAAGTAGTCGAACAAAAACTATCTGATCTACCCCAGACTTATACAATGTTTCAAACGGGCCAGTATGGAATCGCTCTCGTCTGATTGGTCCGTAATCTGACGTCATTGTTGTTCTACAGAATGATGACCATTTGATCTGGCTCCAGTCTCCGGCCCACATTCCTGAATTCAATGTTTATCGTGGCTCCCCGCCGTCTTTTTCTTCCTTGACATCTGCTTCCCATTGTCTCCAAATACACCCTGATGGGTTCTCTTCAATCCCCCAAATTGATCTTCTGATAATCAGAAGATCAACAACCCCTATACCTGCAGCCTATTTCACGACAATACTCAACAAAACCTAATTTAAACAGCAAATTGAAAAAATTTGTGAAGGGGATACAAAGGCGTCGATCAAGGCAGCGAGCGCGCTCATTGTCTCCCCGTCCTCTTTCAGCGGCAGCTGCAGATCTTGGCAGTGGGGGTTCTTCTCTTCAAAGGCCTTGAGAGCAAACCTGAGGACAAGACTCCTGAGAAAATGAATAAAACACCCCCCACACCAGTCACTCTCCCAGGTGAAATCCGCCATATGGTTGATCTCCTGCTGAGAGAGAGGCTTGATCACAGTGGGGGTTATCATAGAAACCAATGCACAAGTGCCTGTCCATTCCCCGGGCAGGAAGTCCCACAACAGAACAACACCACACATCCACCACAAATCAGACCTCATCTTACTTAATCGGGCCGCATCCTAATAATCAATAAAAAGTGTGAATTTACAAAACTGTGGATCCATGTGGCCAATTGATCGGGAAAGTTTTGTTATTGGGGCCTAAAGTTATCTTACTCTTATTTTGAAAGATGCAATCCAATTGAGGTTATTACTTTTTTCAGCACCATTAAAAAATAGTAACACTCTGACTTTCAGATACTTCCAGTGCCCTGCAAATGGCCAGCAGTTCTGCAGCTTGAGCGGAGGATTTCATAACATCATTTATGGACCAAAGCGTTTGGATTTCAGAATTTGGGTTTCCGCGATATCTTCTACGGCCACTTGTTTACAAGGATACTACGGCACGTTAACAAAAGCAGTCGGGTCGACCTCGAATGTTACCGGAGTTACGGATGCCATCTGCAGGCCACTCGGACCACAGTGAGTCCGGCAGCGAGTTCAACAGCTGTGCGGCGTCCTCATGGTCCGAGAGCTCTCTGCCATGGAATCGCGCCAAAGTCACATGCTCCAACATTCCCCGTCTACCGTGGCACCCTGAATACAAAAACATTCAGTACTAGGAAAGTACAACACATTGTATTTGACCTTGTTGCCAATTATTTGCCAAATGGCATTTTCTCACCATGGGTCCCAGTTCTCGGGAAAAAGATGTCAAGCTCATCATAAACCACTCACTCTGCTCTGTCGCCATGGTGGAGGCAGCCGCCACACCTTGTTTTCCTGTTTTACCTGTACTATTGAGCCTCCAATTTTCTTCCTGTATCGACTCAAAAGCTTCCCTATAAACCAAATCGTCATTTTTATCATAAAACAGTGTGAGATGGAGGGGATCAATTGGAGGGCGATAGGGGGCAAGAGAGTCGATCCAGGGCTTCCACCGAAGGAAGGCCCAGTAGACGCTGCCTCCCTCCTTTGTTTCCGGTTTTAGTCGGGCCCAATATATGTCAGCAGTTGCTTCCGGAAGTTCATGTTGTATCATGTTCCATCCGGAGGACAACTTCTGTCCACAGTTCATCATGGTCCCATCGGGGAACCGTATCGTCAGTCCATCCGGGCTACAAAGGATGGTAGCCCTGGTCTTGATAAGCAGATCTCTGCCCATCAGGTTCACTGTAGCCCCTCCTTTCATGAGGACAAACCGATGTTCATGTGTCTGTCCAGCAATTTCAGTCTTTAATGGTGTCGTAATCGGCAGACTCATGGGCACCCCTGCAAAGCCCATTAAGGTGGTCGTCCTCCCTGAGTGTTTGGATGTTGGAAGTGGTAAACACAAAGATGAATATGTGGCACCTGTGCCCACTAACGTGGATGTCCGTTTTGTATACCTTAGCGGGGATAAGAGGCTCTGCCTTTCCTCCGTCCCCTGGCTCCGGGCCCCCCTATTGCCAATTGGACCAGTCCTCCTCACAGTAGTACTGGCGAAATGGCTGTTGTTGTGGTGGAGCCTGCTGCGGATGCTGTTGCCAGGGTGCCGGGCCACGTCCACCTCTCCCTCGTGGAGCTTTGTAGCCTCCTCTTTGAGGTGTGGCCTCTCCGGGTTCCACTGAAGGTTGCTGTTGAATCATTGGGAAAACAGTACATTGGCGATACCAGTGTCCATACTGACCACAATTGAAGCATGCTTGGTCAGGTGGAGGTCGGCGACCGCCTCCCCTGCCCCCATTGGTGAATCCTCTGTCACGACTTCCGTCTCGTCTCCTCGTTGACCCCTGCGCCATCCACATCTGTTTTTCTGCTTCCAATTTTCTGTCCATTTTTTCCTCTTGTTTGTTGTCAGTGGCCAATTTACGGGCCTGGGCTAATTGCAACTTCAAAAGTTGTTCCTGCATGTCTTTTACCTCGTCTGATGATTTGTGTTGTCTGTCGACAAAAAGTTTCAAATGGTGTGACACATGACGATTAAAATAACTATCTTCCCCTTCCATGAGGTCAGGGTCTTTAATAAGTTCAGTCCCAACTTCAACCGCCAAGGTGTCAAGTAAAGCTATTCTATAAATAACATTTGCCTCCCTTAAATGGGAGGGATGTGACCCGGTCTTATCTGTCCAAATACTTGTGCAATTTTCAAAGTGAGAACTGGGATCCATGAGAGGTTTGAAGTCCGGAAGCTTCGGCACCGTTGGGGAAGAGGACGGGAACATGTCACGGATGACTGCAAACACTATAGGAGCAAAAGGGGCAAACAAAATTTCAGGTTTGACATTATTCAGACCCGACCGTGTCAAAATATCATCCGACTGGTGAACCGAAATGCAACAGGCGCGTATCAATCTCACTATGTCACCACACGCCAGGCTCATGTTGTCCGTCAACTTTTTCAGCCCCTGGATCCAAATTACACCAACAGCAGCCAGTCCGGGCAGCCATTTCTGTAAAAACTAAAAATCTTTTAAAGACAATTTTTGTATATTTACCCACCTTTTTGAATGTGGGCTTGTGCGGAATTGATAGGAGTTTTATTTCCCCTCTACAATTGGTCTGCCATTTGAGCAGCTGCCTTGACCGGCAATGCCGGTTATAGTGACGTCACTGGGGCCGTTTTCGGGAAGGTCCGTAAATTGTATTCAGCGGGGGAATTTGTCGCTCTTTTTTTTTTTTTTTCTTCGCTGAACAGCTGCCATGGCAGGGCACACCAGACAAATCTCATAAATTTTTTCTCCTCAATTTTTCATTCTCTTCTATTTTCTTATTCAAATCTCTTTTCTCTCTCCACCCTGCAGCATCCAACTTCTCCTTCATTTCTTTTCCCTTCTGAATAACTACTCTTTCTTCCTTCCGAAACTCATCCGCTACATGAAACAATGTACACTTCTGCCTTTCTATCTTATTTTCCTTTTTCCACATTGCCCACACACTTCTAAATTCTACTCATTTCTTTTTATGCTTCTTCCTTTCAATGCCCGCTAACAACTGACTTTCTATTTCATTCCGCAAATCCTCCAGTGACTTCTGGTAATCACCCCGATACATATCACATTCATTACCTCTACACTCGACTGTCCAATTCACAACCCCGAGTTTTGGTGGCACACTCATCTTATTCTAAATCGGTTTTTGGGGGTCCCAAAATCCCCAACGTCTACCGAAACATTACAATTTGAAACCGCGTCCGGTTCCAAGTCAGTCTACGACGGGACAAGTAGGTACCTTGTTACCGTACTCCCAGGATTTTTTCTGATCCTGGTCTGTCAGGTACCTTGTTACCCTGACGTCAGGTCCTCCGTTACCCTGATTTCTAATTATGCAATTTTAACAACACAACGTCCTATTAACTATTGACAACAAAACAACTGTACCACAAGTCTCCCAAATTTTGCCATTTCCAATGTGCAGAATTCGTGATATAATCAAACAGGCTTCTGCTCACCTTTTTTATTTCGGTGCACCGGGGAGATTTGCAGTCCAACTGAATTCCTGTCAGCTCCTCTGTCTTTTTATCTAATGTTCTTCCAGGATCACGTCGGGCTCACCATTTGAAGGAACCTGTGTTTAAAATCTCTTATTACTCCCGTGGTTCCAAGCGTGCTCGTTTTCGTGAAAGAACTACGTTCACAACAATGTATAAAAACCAACCAATTTATTCCTGACAGAGGAGTCTATACATTTTGCAGAGCTCTGGGTTCGTAACTACCCCCATCTTATTTTTAGCAGATAAAGTAGTCGAACAAAAACTATCTGATCTACCCCAGATTTATACAATGTTTCAAACGGGCCAGTATGGAATCGCTGTCGTCTGATTGGTCCGTAATCTGACGTCATTGTTGTTCTACAGAATGATGACCATTTGATCTGGCTCCAGTCTCCGGCCCACATTCCTGAATTCAATGTTTATCGTGGCTCCCCGCCGTCTTTTGCTTCCTTGACATCTGCTTCCCATTGTCTCCAAATACACCCTGATGGGTTCTTTTTTTTTTTTTCCTGCAATAAACTCCTACCCCCTTATCTGATTATATTGCAATACACATCCTTGCTTACCTTCCAAACTAGTTACACCATGAAACTCTATATTATATTATATTACATATAGAATTACATATTAGAATATAAAGTATTCTATATTCCCTTCAATCCCCCAAGCTGATCTTCTGATAATCAGAAGATCAACAACCCCTATACCTGCAGCCTATTTCACGACAATACTCAACAAAACCTAATTTAAACACAGCAAATTGAAAAAATTTGTGAAGGGGATACAAAGGCGTCGATCAAGGCAGCGAGCGCGCTCATTGTCTCCCCGTCCTCTTTCAGCGGCAGCTGCAGATCTTGGCAGTGGGGGTTCTTCTCTTCAAAGGCCTTGAGAGCAAACCTGAGGACAAGACTCCTGAGAAAATGAGAAACTTTGACACCTATGCTCTAATGCGCCGCCAATCTGGTGCATTGTGAGACCTGATTTTTTTCTTGTTGGACAATGCTGACGAACTCTTCATTTTGTCAGAAGAAACAGTAAGAATGTGATTTTATGGCCCAACAGCATTCCAAGAGGTAGATGAGGCATGACATGTACCTCATGTTGCCTGTATTGGAGCCAACGTAGTCTAGGTCTTCAGTGAAACACATAAACTAGCTTGTGGGAAGATACTTGCTATAACTTTAAACTTATGACCCTCTTGACTTTTTGAAATTTGTATTTCGGGAGATCTTTTTAGTTGTTGAGGGATATATGTATGAAATGGTAACACTTCTTTAATAAATAACAAAGAAGCCTAATTCACATACATACTCATACAATCATGAACACACACACACACACATCCATCCTCACATTTGTCACAGCCAAAATGTCCTCCATGATTATTTATGTCTCATTGCATTATGGTTAATGGTTTAGCAAAGCACCCTCTGCCTCGTCCTGTTTTTCCGAATATGTAAAAAACAGTCAGTAGCAGAAAGAGGAAAAAAAGTGTATTTGTAGACATTTATACAGGTCGATTTTAAATACTTTATCAAACCTATTGATATTGCCTGTAAAATCAGTTTTGATTGGAACATATTGACAGTATAAATCAAGGCTTGTGCCAAAAGCACTATTTAAAATAAGAATGTTCAATCAATGTTAAATGATGTGGTCAGAGTTGTATTAATTTTCATATGAGTAGACCCGATGTGTTCATCCAAAGAATTCCATACTGGATCAGTCGTGGCCCGAGTTAATAACGTCCGCCACCAGCGCCGCTAACCTGCAGGATACCGGTGGAAATTCAGCTACTGTGGGTTGAAGGAAAGGTGGAAAGCGGGTTCTTCGGCAGAAAGAGAAGAGGAAAGCACAGCGCCTAGAACTGAATGTTGGCACTTTGAATGTTGGGACTATGATAGGAAAAGCTAGGAAGTTGGTTGACAGGATGATTAGGAGAAAGGTTGATATATTGTATATCCAGAAGAGCAGGTGGAAAGGAAGTAAGGCCAGAAGTTTAGGGTCAGGGTTCAAATTATTTTACCATGGTGTAGATGGAAAGAGAAATGGAGTAGGGGCTATTTTAAAGGAAGAGTTAGCTAAGAATGTCTTGGAGGTGAAAAGAGTATCAGATCGAGTGATGAGGCTGAAACTGGCATTTGAGGGTGTTATGTATAATGTGTTATATATAATGTCACTAGTGGTTACATGCCCCACAGGTAGGATGTGACCGAGAGGTGAAAGAGATTCTGGAAGGACCTAGACAAAGTAGTTCTGAGCATTCCAGACAGAGAGAAAGTTGTGATTGGTGCAGATTGTAATAGACGTGTTGGTGTAAGAAACAGGGGTGATGAAGAAGTGATGGGTAAGTTTGACTTCCAGGAAAGGAACTTGGAGGGACAGATGGTGGTAGACTGCAAAAAGGTTGGAAATGGCTGTATTGAACACTTTCATCCAGAAGAGGCAGGAACATAGGGTAAACTACAAGAGCGGAGGTAGAAGCACACAGGTGGATTACATTTTGTGCAGACGATGTAATCTGAAGGAGGTTACCGACTGTAAAGTAGTGGTAGGGGAGAGTGTAGCTAGAGAGCATAGGATGGTGGTGTGTAAGATGACTCTGGTGGTGGGGAGGGAGATTAAGAAGACAAGCGCAGAGCAGAGAACCATGTGGTGGAAGTTGAGTGTTGTGTGGCTTTTCAAGAAGTGGTGAGACAGGCTCTCGGTGGTCAGGAGGAGCTTCCAGAAGACTGGACCACAACAGCCAAGGTGATCAGAGAGACAGGCAAGAGAGTACTTGGTGTATCTTCTGGTAGGAAAGGGGAGCAGGAGACTTGGTGGTGGAACCTCAAAGTACAGGAAATCATACAAGGAAAGAAGTTAGCTAAGAAGAAGTGCGACACTGAGAGGGCCGAGGAGAGGAGAAAGGAATACATTGCGACGTAGGGCAAAGGTTGAGGTGGCAAAGGCCAAACAACAGGCATATGATGACATGTATGCCAGGTTGGACACTAAAGAAGGAGAAAAGAGTCAATGCAGATTAGCGAGACGGAGGTATACAGATGGGAAGGATGTGCAGCAGGTTAGGTGGCAGGTGTTGATCTTGACCATTGGGCCACGGCCAACCCAATAATCCCTTGTCACCAACTCCATCATTTAAACCCACAAAGGGGTGTGTCAGATTTCCCTTACCCGCAGGACTAATCGGGAGAAATGTCCTGACCGACTCTCCGTTTAAAGGGTCAAACTCCCCCCTTTTTCCTTTACCGGCACCAACGCCGTACGAGCAAGGAGACGAGGAGCTGTTAAGCCGGTGTCGAAATGAATTCGCCTAGGTGTGCTAACTGCCTTTAGTTTTACGGAGCCAATCCGGTCTGCCCTCACTTATCACCCCTTGATGAGTAACCGCACCGAGTAAAAGGGTAATATTGTGAATACTCCATTTTTACGGCAGCTTCATTTCTCAAAAATCGATTGCAATTGTTAAAGACCTAGTAAATTTAACAGTCCTTGTTAGGACCGTACGGATTTGTTTTGTTGTTAAGCCGAAGTAATATAAATGGGTTACGTTTTGGGATGGTGTTACGATCCGGTGTTATTGGTATCGTCGACGTTCAATCACTTATAAGAGGTTGAGTGATAAAAGTGAGACAACTTCTCATTGTAAGAATGACAAAGATAGAATAGAATTAAAGCAAGGTATGAATTGCAGCTGGGGCTGACACATAATCATAATCTAAATTTGGTTTGGCGACCTCTGGTGGTTGAACTATGAATTGCAGTTGGGGCTGACACATAATCATAATCTAAATTTGGTTTGGCGACCTCTGGTGGTTAAACTATGAATTGCTGCTGGGGCTAAGCTCAATCATATGAACCCAGCTACATAAGCCAATTACTATCTGTTCCATCACTTCCATCGCTTCATGTGGCTCGGCCGCCCACTTGACAGGTGTCAATCTCAAACCATTTTAGAATTGCAGTCCTTTCAGAGCCTTTTTTTCCTTAATAAATGAAATAATTTAAAAACAGCATTTTAAGTTCACTTGGGTTATACAGTCCCCTCCAAAAGTATTGGCAAAGTCAATTCCTTTGTTTTGTTTTTTTTTGTATACTGAATACATTTTGGTTTTAGATCAAGATGATATGAGACAAAAGTTTAGAATTCCAGTTTATATTTCATGACATTTACATCAAGATGGTTTAAACAACTCAGGACAGAGCACCTTTTGTTTGAAGCCACCCACTTTTCAAGTGAGCAAAAGTATTGGAACAGACATTATGAAATTAACTTAAGGTTAATAACATTTAATATTTGGTGGTATAACCCTTACTTGCAAGAACTGCATCAAGTCTGCAACCCATTGACATAACCAGACTTGCATTCTTCACTTGAAATGCTTTTCCAGGCCTTTACTGCAGCCTTTTTCAGTTCTTGTTTGTTTCTGGGGGTTTCTCCCTTCAGTCTCCTCTTCAGGAGGTAAAATGCATGCTCTATTTAGTGAAGGTCCAGTCTTTAGTCTTGGCCAGTCTAAGACCTTCCACTTTTTCCCCCCTGATGAAGTCCTTTGTTTTGTCAATGTGTTTTGGGTAATTGTCTTGTTGCATGATGAAGCTTCTCCCGATTAGTTTGGATGCATTTTTCTGTAAATTGCCAGACAAAAAGATCTTGTAGATTTAAGAATTCATACTGCTGCTACCATCATGAGTTACAGTACATCATCAATAGACTAGTGAGCCCGTTCCACAAGCAGCCATGCAAGCCCAAGCCATGACATTACCTCCACCATGCTTCACAGATGAGCTTGTGTGTTTTGGATCATAAGCATATCTTTTATTTCTCCATACTTTGGCCTTTCCATCACTTTGGTAGAGGTTAATCTTGGTCTCATTAGTCCATAAAACTTTGTTTCAAAACTTTTTTGGCTCATCTCTGTTCTTTTTGGCAAAATCCAATCTGGCCTTCCAATTCTTTTTACTGATGAGTGGTTTGCATCTTGTTGTATGCCCTGTATATTTCTTCTCTCGAAGTCTTCTTCGAACAGTGGATTGTGATACCTTCCTGTGGATGTTGGCAGTGATGTCACTGACTGTTTTCTTTGGGTGTTTCTTCACATCTCTCACAATGTTTCTGTCATCAACTGCTGTTGTTACCCTTGGCTGACCTGTTCGATGTCTGTTGCTCAGTACACCAGTAGTTTCTTTCTCTTACAGGACATTCCAAATTGTTGTATTTGCTATGCCCAATGTTTGTGCTATAGCGCTGATCGATTTTCCCTCTTCTCTCAGCTTCAAAGTGGTTTCCTTTTCTCCCATAAACAGCTCTCTGGTCTTAATTTTTGCTAAACAGCAAATGCAGTTTTCACAGGTGAAACCCAAAGCCAAAAACAAGCACTACCTAATGTTTAAGCAATCAATCAAAGGCAACACCTGACCAACCAGAAACACCCATCAGTCACGTTCCAATACTTTTGCTCCCTTGAAAAATGTGTAGGTTCAAAAAAAAGGTGCTCTGTCCTGAGTTGTTTAACACATCTATATATAAACACCATGAAATAAAAGATGGAATGCTGAACTTTTGTCTCATACTCATCTCTTGATCTGAAACCCAAATGTCTTCAGTACACAACAAAAACAAAGGAATTGACCTTGCCGTTCCAATACTTTTGGAGGGGACTGTATTTGTCTGATATTTACATTTGCTTGATGAGCTTAAGCATTCCCCTCCTTGAGCTGTCACCTTATCGTGGTGGAGGGGTTTGTGTGTCCCAATGATCCTAGGAGCTAAGTTGTCTGGGGCTTTATGCCCCTGGCAGGGTCACCCATGGCAAACAGATCCTAGGTGAGGGACCAGACAAAGCACAGCTCCAAAAACCCCTATGATGACAAACAATTCAGGAAGACGTTTTCCCTTGCCCGGACGCGGGTCACCGGGGCCCCCCTCTGGAGCCAGGCCTGGAGGTGTAGCTCGAAGGTGAGCGCCTGGTGGCCGGGGCTGCACCCATGGGGCCCGCCTGGGCAGAGCCCAAAAGGGTAACAGGGGTCCCCCTTCCCATGGGCTCACCACCTGTGGGAGGGGCCATAGGGCTCGGGTGCAGTGTGAGCTGGGCGGTGGCCGAAGGCAGGGACCTTGGCGATCCGATCCCCGGCTACAGAAGCTGGCTCTAGGGACGTGGAATGTCACCTCTCTGGCAGGGAAGGAGCCCAAGCTGGTGTGTGAGGTTGAGAAGTTCCGACTAGATATAGTCGGGCTCGCGTCCACACACAACTTGGGCTCTGGTACCAGTCCTCTCGAGAGGGGTTGGACGCTCTTCTACTCTGAAGTTGCCCACAGTGAGAGGCGGCGAGCAGGTGTGGGTATACTTATTGCCCCCCGACTCGGCGCCTGTACGTTGGGGTTCACCTCGGTGGACGAGAGGGTAGCCTCCTTCCGCCTTTGGGTGGGGGGGACGGGTCCTGACTGTTGTTTGTGCCTCTGCACCAAACAGCAGTTCAGAGTACCAACCCTTTTTGGAGTCCTTGGAAGGGGTGCTGGAGAGTCCTCCCGCTGGGGACTCCATCGTTCTGCTGGGGAACTTCAATGCTCACGTGGGCAATGACAGTGAGACCTGGAAGGGCGTGATTGGGAGGAACGCTTCCCCCCCCCCCCCCCCCCCCCCCGATCGGAACCCGAGTGGTGTTCTGTTATTGGACTTCTGTGCTCATGTCCATAACGAACACCATGTTCGAGCATAAGGTTGTTCATATGTGCACTTTTCACCAGGACACCCTAGGTCGCAGTTCGATGATTGTCTTTTTGGTCGTGTCATTGGACTTGCGGCCGCATATCTCGGCCACTTGGGTGAAGAGAGGGGCGGAGCTGTCAACTGATCACCACCTGTTCTATATATACAGGGCATTCTGTTCATAACTTTTATGGACAGAATTTCTCGGCACAACCGAGGCATAGAGGGGGTCTGGTTTGGTGGCCTCAGAATTGCATCTCTGCTTTTTGCAGATGATGTGGTTCTGTTTGCTTCATCAAGTCGTGATCTCCAATTCTCACTGGAGCGGTTCACAGCCGAGTGTGAAGCGGCTGGCATGAGAATCAGCACCTCCAAATCTGAGACCATTGTCCTCAGTCGGAAAAGGGTGGCGTGCCCTCTCCGGGTCGGGGATGAGATCCTGCCCCAAGTGGAGGAGTTCAAGTATCTTGGGGTCTTGTTCACGAGTGAGGGAAGAATGGAACGGGAGATCGACAGGCGGATCGGTGCAGCGTCTGCAGTTATGCGGACTTTGTATCGGTCCGTTGTGGTAAAGAAGGAGCTAACCCGAAAGGCGAAGCTCTCGATTTACCGGTCGATCTACGTTCCTACCCTCACCTATGGTCATGAGCTGTGGGTCGTGACCGAAAGAATAAGATCCCGGATACAAGCGGCTGAAATGAGTTTCCTCCGCAGGGTGTCTGGGCTCTCCTTTAGAGATAGGGTGAGAAGCTCGGTCATCCGGGAGGAGCTCATAGTATAGCCGCTGATCCGCCACATCGAGAGGACCCAGATGAGGTGGCTGTGGCATCTGTTTAGGATGCCTCGCGGATGCCTCCCCGGTGAGGTGTTCCGGGCACGTCCCACCGGGAGGAGACCCCGGGGACCACGCAGGACACGCTGGAGAGACTACGTCTCTCGGCTGGCCTGGGAGTGCCTCAGGATCCCCTCGGAAGAGCTGGAGGAAGTGGCTCGGGAGAGGGTAGTCTGGGCGTCCCTGCTAAAGCTACTGCCCCCGCGACCCGACCTCGGATAAGCGGTAGAAAATGGATGGATGGATGGATGGATTGGGTAACTATGCAAAAATATAAGAATTTGAGAAGGGGGGGGGCAATACTTTTTTCATGGCACTATGCAGTATTTGCAAACAAAATTATTTCATATACTCATACATGCACACATGTAAAATTATCCATCCATCCATTTTCTGTGCCGCTTCTCCTCACTAGGGTCGCGGGCGTGCTGGAGCCTATCCCAGCTGTCTTCGTGCAGGAGGCGGGGTACACCCTGAACTGGTTGCCAGCCAATCGCAGGGCACATAGAAACAAACAACCATTCGCACTCACAGTCATGCCTACGGGCAATTTAGAGTCTCCAATCAATGCATGTTTTTGGGATGTGGGAGGAAACCGGAGTGCCCGGAGAAAACCCACGCAGGCACGGTGAGAACATGCAAACTCCACACAGGCGGGGCCGGGGATTGAACCCGGGTCCTCAGAACTGTGAGGCTGACGCTCTAACCAGTCGGCCACCGTGCCGCCACAGAAACATTTTGTTCTTAATAGAATCAGATTCTAAGAAAAAAAATTATTTCTACATCTTCCTCTGGTGTGCCGCCCATGTAAAATTAAACATCAAATAATAATCCCTGAAAACACCATAGTCCAACTCTTTCCTCAACCTTGTATATTACCATTTCTTTTAACCCTGATTTAAATAGATTAATATCTGGACGTTGCTTCAGCTTTATCCCCAACCTGTTCAACAATTTGATCCCACATACAGATAGACACAAACTGTTCCTGGTTTTTCTTACTGGTTGGACTTTGAAGTTCCGACATCCCTAAAAACCATGGAATGCCGAATCAGAATCCATCCATCCATTTTCTACACCGCTTATCCTCACTAGGGTTGCGGTGCACACCCTGAACTGGTTGCCAGCCAATTGCAGGGCACATATGAACAAAAAGCCATTCGCACTCACACTCATACCTACGGACAATTTAGAGTCTTCAATTAACCTACCGTGTATGTTTTTGGAATGTGGGAGGAAACGGCAGTACCCGGAGAAAACCGACGCAGTCACGGGGAGAAAGTGCAAACTCCACGCAGGCGAGGCCGGATTTGAACCCGGGTACTCAGAACTGTGAGACGGATGCGCAGACGGATGCGCTAACCAGTTGTACACCGTGCTGCCAGAATCAGATTCTAATAAAAAAAATATTTAATTCTTTCTACATCTTCCTCTGGTGTGTCTTCCTGATACATTTCCTCATTGATGACGTCAAATTTCCCACAAGCTCCTCCGTTGCCCAATGCTCCTGCCACTGCAATCACCTTAATTTTGAATGCTGCTGAATAACTTACTCTTTTTTTGCCTGCATTTTCGATGATGCTTTAAGCAATGATTTCATATCATGGCTGAGGCCCGAGCACACTCAGTCGTAGTGTCCAGACCAATCAGAGAGCAGTTATCAACATGCTGTTGTCTTCGACTAATCACAGTGCAGCTATTTTGTACCCCACATAGATATCAGTGTTGATGCTGTCCATTCACCACCTCGCCAATGACTATTTGAAACCGGATGTGGCGATGCTTTAGTTACGCTGGGGAACCAAAATCGCTTATGTCAAAAAGCCCTGCCTGATAAAAGTTGAAGTGAGCGCGCTCATTCTGACGTGTGCGAATGGTATTTAGTGGTTGAGTTATTTCCCCCGCTTCGTGAAGTTGCTTCTGTCTGCCGTCCAGCCGCTGCTGGCTAAGCAGACAGGCTCCCGGGGTTTCCCAGTTGTGGGGTAGTGGCACCTCGGGGAAGAAAAGGCCCGTTGCTGCTACATGGCAACAAATTGAAGCTTATTGCCGCAAAATACGTTTGAAGTGTCGTTCTCGTAGCTAGCTAGCTAGCTGCCTTTTTCATCAATGCACAAGCCGCTAGTCACAGTTTGGTTGTCATGGCGAGTGGCGGCGGCACTGCCTCAGCCCAGGGCCGTTGCTAATCATTTGGGGACACAAGGAACTCTCTCTCTCTCTCTCTCTCTCTCCCTCCCTCTCTCTCTCTCTCTCTCTCTCTCTCTCTCTCTCTCTCTCTCTCTCGCCCCCCCCCCCCACATCCACATTCACTGAAGTATTGCAGTTTAATTCAATTTTGACAAAAGGTGAGCTATGTCATTTAGACCACTTGTTCCTAAATTTTAAATGTTTTACAAGTATCTGATAGCTTAAGTTAGCTGACTAATATTTACCACCAAAGATTTTATTTATTTATATTCATGTTTATCTTGGACTAAAAAGTTTGAATTTGAGAACATTATCCTATTTCCTGAGCTAGATAAAGTTCTTAAGATCCTTCTTAATTATTATTATACTGTATAACAAGTGAATCATCGCAACACTTTTACTTTAGTTGATAACATTAATCAACCTTTTATATATTTTACCTTTTCAACTGTTTTTGTACTCACATCTTGGTGATGAAAAGGGTCACTGGTGTCACTCCAGTTTCTCTGTACCTGACTGACACTGACAGCAGTAATACTCCTATTGGCAAGAGCATCATTACGTTACATGTTTACGAGGCATGAAGTTAAAACAATCAGTCAATAGTAGTTTACTGTGAAGATTTGTTCATCATATGACTTAATCATAACATTGAGCCTGGCCTTCAGAAAATATTTATTTGTTGGCTTTATCCAATGTTGTGTTGGTCATAATATAGATTTATTTCTTGCAGTTAATGATGCTGAAGATAACAAAGTTATCCCCAAAAATTACGTGCTTAAAATCACAATATTTGTTAAAAAAAAATCACAGTTGGCGTTCGTCCTTCTACACTTTCTGGGGGAGCAGCCACTTGATTTCCTCTGCCAGCTCCAGGTGTTGTTTCTGTTGTGCCCTAACAACAGACACTTCCTCCAATATGAAGGATTGACTTTTTAATTTCCTCAACCTCTTGGGGTTTGAAAATGTCACCACGCCATGACCAGAACGCTGTCACACTGTCACTGGGACATCATTGGGACTGAGCATTGGGATTTGGATGTATGTATATTATTGTATTGTATGTATTGTATATTATATATGTATAATAATTTTAATACATTATGTTATGTAAAACTACCTGTAACCTAAATAAAGTTTTTTTATGCATGCTTAAATGTCTCTGTCTTTGGGTATAATAAGTTATTGTTTGAAACCGCTAAAGTATTAAGTATTAATAAGTGATGCACCAAATTTTTGACCACCGCAAATTTTCGGCGAGAATGGCCCAATAGTACATTTTCGGTTTTGGACCAAAAGACTTTTTTTTTTTTTTTTTTTTTTTTTTTAACCAAAACAAAACAGCAGAAACAAGATGTTGTTATGACATATTATACTTTATTGTAAAAAAATAAAATAAATAAATAAATTAAAACAAATTTATTAAAAAAACGCAGGTCCATATTGAACAGTCACCCAACTTGCCTGCTTTCCGATGTTTGGGTACCATGAGGGAATGCTTGTTGTTTTTGCATGCTATTTTGCGCCGCCCACCTACCGAGGTACAGGTAACGCTGCTAAATATGATGCCGAGCCACGGAGCAGCCACGGGGCAGCATAAGTCACAAATCATCACATCCATGGCAACGAATAAGCTACACTTCTGAAAAGTAACAGAATCAGAATCATCTTTATTTGCCAAATATGTCAAAAACACACAAGGAATTTTTATCTCCGGTAGTCGGTGCTGCTCTAGTACGACAACAAATACTTTTGAGACAAAAACATAAAAACACAGTCACTGACCAATAAAAGGTTACCAGTAATGTGGTAATGCCGGTAAAAAAAAAAAAAAAAAATGTAAACATTTTTTTTTATTTATTTTTTTTTTTATTTTTTTTTACAATTGTGCAAAATGATGCTGAGTCCTCTAGCAATTAGAACAGTTTGAAATGACTAATAGAACAATAATCTGGTGCAGTGACCATTGTGCAAATGGCCCAAAGATTTCAAGAAATGTATGCAGTTTAAAGTGACGAGTAGTGCGATAATCTGAGACGTCAATTGTGCAAATGGTGCAGATACTTCTCAAGCACATGGGTGGCCAGGATTGATCAACAACTGATATGCAAGTTGTGCAGGGTGGCGAGACTACTACAGTGAGTGCATGAGTAATGTATAATTGGTCCGACAGAGAGATGTGACTACAATCTGAAGACAAAATTGGCAGCATGTTATAATGGAATTGTAAGTTAACTGTTTGAGAAGTTAATGGCAATAGGGAATAAGCTGTTGGAATGTCTGCTTGTTTTAGTTAGCATTGATCGATAGCGCCTACCTGAGGGAAGGAGCTGGAAGAGGTGGTGACCAGGATATGGAGGGTACAAGAGGATTTTGCATGCTCTTGTCTTAGATCTGGCAGCATGCAAGTGGGTGGGTAGGGGCGCTCCCGACAATCTTTTCAGCACTTTTGATTGTCCGTCGCAGTCGGAGTTTGTCATTTTTTTATAGCAGCCCCAAACAAGACTGCGATGGATGAACACAGGACTGACTCGATGACTGCTGTTTAGAACTGCCTCATCAGCTCCTGTGGCAGGCCGTGCTTCCCCTGAAGCCGCAGGAAGTACATCCTCTCGTTTTCACTAAGGGAGGACGAGGAATAATTAACAGGATAAAGACGAAGATGCCATGCTAATTGCAAAGCTGAGATGACGTGTTGTCGCAAAACACCCGAAATGAGTGATTGGGTGATACAGTTCACTTGTCACATACTGTAGGTCTGGCTGGAACCTCGTTACAGCGTACTGTAACTACCTTTAAAGAGCAAAATAGGAGGCAAATAATTGTTTTGAGAGAAAATACTGTAATACACAATAAGGCTAGACAGCCACACAGGGAATGGACTCAATATGGGAATGAATGCGCTGCAGTCATAGCCGTAAATACAATTTCTTGGGGGGTTTTGCTTTGCGGCCTTGGTTTTCTCACTTTTGGTTTTTACCAAGAATTTTCATTTGGTGCATAACTAGTATTTATTGTTTATACATATTTGTTTCTTGTAGTGTTTTTTCCAAAAAAACAAAAAAACAAATATAAATGTATCTATGTTTACAGAATTATGTTCGTGTGGTGGAGGTATGGTGGGATGAATACAAGGACTACTTCTACGCCAGTCGTCCTGAAACACTAACCCTTGCCTATGGAGACATAAGCGAACTGAAACACTTCAGGTATATCATAAACGCATATAACAACATCAAGATGTTTTTGATTGTTTGATTGTTTCAGTAGATTTTTGCCTTCTTTTATGTTTTTTCAGTCTTCTTGGATTATATACTGTAAGGCTCTCAATTTAGCAATGTATAACGATTGCTTACTTTTTCATCTTTTGTGTCATCTTAACGAAGGCTGTGTGATTAATCTAGTTCCTTGATTAATTCTATAAGGGTGTCCATTCATGCACTTGGCACCAGGACACCTTTGGCTGTAGTTCTAAACATAATAACCCAAACATATTGTAAGTGTCTGTTGGCAACGTCTGTCAGAGTCCTCTGTGAGAAAGTGTTTCAACTCCCACCTCCGGCAGAACTTCGCCCATGTCCTAGGGGAGATTGGGACATTGAGTTCCAGTGGCCCATGTTCCATGCCTCCATTGTTGAGGCGGCCGACCTGAGCTGCGGCCCAAAGTTAGTCGGTGACTTTCGGGGTGGCAGTCCCCGGACCTGTTGGTGGGCAGTAGTGATAAGGGATGCCGTCAAGCTGAAGGAGTCCTATCGAGCCTTTTTGGCCTGTGGGACTCTGGAGGCAGCTCATGTGTTGGCAATGGCATAACAATTAAACTCCTTGAATCCTTCTCAGTCAAGTCTCAGATTCAGGAGTATTAGTGTGGTTCTCATCCTGGGTGTGGAACAGTGAACCAGCTCTACAACTTTGACAGGATCCTGGAGGGTGTATGGGAGTTTGCCCAAATCCATACATGCAAATCAGTCACCTTTCGGCGACTTCGCCATTTTGAATTCAAAATAGGCCATTTATGTGAATCGTATAGATCCGATGAGTTTTTCCTGGGGAGGTCGCCATCGCTGATGTCATAGGCTGTTTCATAATCCTTGAACGCTAGAGCCATTCCACACATACACCATCCACAGATTAATTTCTGAATATTACTCCGCGGCGGACTAATAGGCCGCCTGAGGTTCCGCCTGTGCGCTCGAAGTCACAGGATTTGACGAGACCAGAAAAAAACTTACGCCGCTTCTGCTGTTAATAAGTAACGGTACTTTTACTCTGTTACAATGATCTAAATGTCACTCGCTACTTTTATTGATCAATTATTGCTTATTTATCAACTATTTTGTGCGCAAGACTCCGACTTTGATTTCCGCATCTGGCGCTGTCAATCCAATTTAAGCGCTATTGACGTTTAAGTTTAGTTCACTAATCAAAAGACACAAGAAAGTCACATGACTCACACGTCTTCCCGGACATAGGTATTCACACTAGATAAGCCTGCCACGCTGATCGTCGTGCGTACTTGGCGGCCATGTTGGGAAGGTCGTCGTTACCATGAAGGCAACGGTGCACTTCTCGTTTACATTTAGACAAACAAAAACAATAGCTTTCTTGTATAGTCGTATTTGTCTGGCACTGTCTGCCCAAACGTGGATTTTTCATCTCACTTATAACTTGAGAAAACACCGTGCAGATGTTTTTTTTTTTTGTAGTTTTGAGAGAGACACACAGCAACATCAGAATTTGCACATTCACATTTTATTTTGTATTTTTTATTTTGTATTTTTATTGATGTTCATGCTGTGGTAAAAAAAAAAAAAAAAAAAAATTGAAGTCACTCACTATTTACACAGTACTTAAGTATAGATTTCACTGTGTATTTTTTACTCTTACTCCAGTAAATTTTTGGAGGACTCCGTTTTACTTTAGTCACATTATTGTCAAGTAACAGTACTCTTACTTGAGGACAATGTTGGGCTACTCTACCGACCTCTGTAGCGGACATCCTCTATTGCTACTCTTACGCTTAAGCAAAAGTTTTGCTCATCAGATCAGCATGTGTCATATTTGTTGCACTGGGCTTTTGTATTTTCGCGTTGAGGTGCTGCGGGTCGTGGCCCTGGTTGTGGTCCCAGTGGAACCGCGAAGTACACGTAACATCGGCGACAACAGTTGATCCGCTAGTACATCTTATATTAATTACGAAACACGGCTACAATTATCTATTTAGTTTACGGATGTTAATGTTAAATGTACTAAGCGAAGGAGCGATGTTAAGGATTATGTCACAACACAGAATGAACTAACTTCAAATTCAGAAATGCCAATAAAAACAGAAACATTTTCCATCCATCCATCCATCCATTTTCTGAGCCGCTTCTCCTCACTAGGGTCGCGGGCGTGCTGGAGCCTATCCCAGCTGTCATCGGGCAGGAGGCGGGGTACACCCTGAACTGGTTGCCAGCCAATCGCAGGGCACATAGGAACAAACAACCATTCGCACTCACAGTCATGCCTACGGGCAATTTAGAGTCTCCAATTCATGCATGTTTGTGGGATGTGGGAGGGAACCGGAGTGCCCGGAGAAAACCCACGCAGGCACGGGGAGAACATGCAAACTCCACACAGGCGGGGCCGGGGATTGAACCCGGGTCCTCAGAACTGTGAGGCTGACGCGCTAACCAGTCGGCCACCGTGCCGCCACAGAAACATTTTGTTCTTAATATTTTCCTGGAGGATGCATTTGGGATTAGCCTCTGAAGTTGGTAATAGTGAAAAATGAAGTGAAACAGACAATGATTTTAGTCAATTATTTTCCAGAATGAGAGTAGCACAGCTTGAAGCAGGCATCAGGTGCAGGTGAAGATGGGCCTGGCTCAAGTTGGAGGCCAAAACAAAAAAGCAAAGAAATGAGGCCAATTTATTTTTAATCTTAAATTTCTACATCAACATGTACTTGTACTATAAATGCTTTTCTGTGTGAGGAAATTTTTATTTTTTATTTTTTATTGTTTTTTTGCCTTATTGTACTCTTAAGAGTCTTCCAGATTGCTTAATTTATGTTAAAATCAAAAAATTATCTGCGGAGGCTCGGGGGATCCCACCCAGACCCCTCCTTAAATGTTTTTTTTTGTTTTTGTCACCTTTTTCATGCCTTTGGTGTTTGCATGTCTGCAAATAGTCTGCATGTGGTTTGTGGGCTTGGAGAATGCGTTCAACCATGTCCCTTGTGGAGGGTGCTCCCGGAGTAAGGGGTAATATTGTAATATGTTCTGTTCCGTCCCTATACAACTAGTGTCAGAGTTTGGTATGCATTGGCAGCAGTAAGTAGGATTCGTTTCCAGTGAGAGCTGGACTTCGTCAAGGCTGCCCTTTGTCACAGATTCTGCTTGGTTTTAGTTTGATGGCCTCACTATTACATCTATGCTTTTTGTAGGCGATGTGTTTCCGTTGGCTGAGCCGAAAGGCGAAGCTGTAAATTTACTGGTCGATGTACGGTCCCACCTTCACCTCTGGTCATGAGCTGTTGGTCGTGACTGAAAGAACAAGATCATGGATACAAGTGGTCGAAATGAGTTTCGTGTGCCGGGTGTCCGGGCTCTCCCTTAGAGAGAGGGTGGGAAGTTTGGTCATCCGGGAGGGGCTCTGAGTCGAGCCACTGTTCCTCCGCATTGAGAGGAGCCAAATGGGTTGGCTCGAACATCTGATTAGGATGACTCCTGGACTCCTCACTGGTGAGGTCTTCTGGGCACGTCCCAGCGGGAGGAGGCCCCAGGGACGACCAAGGATTTGCGACTGGCCTGTGAACGCCTTAGGATTCCCCAAGAGGACCTGGACGAAGTGGCTGGGGAGAGCGAGGTATGGGCCTCCCCGCTAAAGCTGCTGGGGGTTGGGGGGGTTGTTGGGTCCCTGTGGCCTCCTCCGGGTGTCCGGTTTTCGAGGCGCCTCGGTGGGGCCGCCCTGGGTCCCTCGGTGTGGGACGTGTCCCGTCCACCGGGCTGCTCTCGGGTGGACTCCTCAACGTATAAACAGAATGGGAGAAGCGGCACTGAAGGGGAAGAAACACAAGGCGGATGCCAAACACTGCAGGAGCAAACTCCTTCAGATAGATTATTGAAATAGGTGATGGCGTACTGAAATTTCCTCCACAATAACACAGACCCCATTACTGCAGTGTTGCAGTTTCACTGGCAAGGCAGACGAGCTTGGATGTGTCTAATTTAACGACAAAAGAAGTTTTTAAATCTGAAATTTTGTGGGCATTAAAAGTAGACTTTACACCGATTTTATCGGCCTTATCGGTATTGGCCTCTAATTAGCATTTTATGCTGATCGGCTTTAATGTCATAATTCGCCGATCCGATCAATGACGTTATTGATTAGGGCTTACGTCTCGCAAGCAGGCAACAAAACGTTATGTAGCCTAGCAAGCTACTGTTAGCACGAACGGTTGGACGTAAGCATGCTGCCGTTCTCTCGAATCATGCTCTAAAGCAGGGTTCTGAAACTGGCGGCCCGCTGGCCATTTGCAGCCTGCGAGACGATATTTGATGGCCCCACCTTAATTTGAAAGTTTAATGTTAGTGCGGCCCTCGGGATTTATATAAATGGCACTTTTACAGTGTTGTGTGCGGAGCTGACGAACCTACAAATCACGGTGGGGTATATGGCTTTCGGGGGCGTGACATCGACTGGGCTTTATGCAAGCAGAGAAACATTTTTCAATGAGTGAAAGTTACAGTAGCGTTGCCATGGAGATTTTTCTTCTGTGCCTGGCTAGGCAAACGCGGACATTCGTACCAGCGCGCTGTGTTCACAACACGTCCAAAAAAATAGTGTTTTAAGTTGCTGCCCAGCGTGACATTATACAACGTATATAAGTTATGTCTCTCTCTGAATAAATCAAAGTGATGCGTGCGCAGCGAGATAAAAGAAGGGTGGGGAACTCGTTGGTGTGGTTTGCGGTCTGAGTCCGGTCGGATCTGTGTGGGGGTGGACTGCAGTCGGGTTGAGCGCGCCATGCGTCGTGGCCCCCATCCACTCCCATGTTAAATGGAAAAAAGAAAAGGCTTTTGGATGACATGGCAGTGGATGGGGGTTGCGGCGTGCGGCACGTTCAGTCTAGTTGTGACGTGCCCTCGCGTGGATCTGGTCTGGTTCAGAGTGCAAATCGCATTAATGGTTCCTTGCTTATTTTTCTTTATCTTGAAGTTACTCACTATTTACTCAGTACTTGAGTAATTATTTCACCGTGTACTTTTTACTCATCCTGAAGTAATATTTTTGAGGACTACTTTTTACTTGTCACATTATCGTCAAGTAACAGTACTCTTACTTGAGTACAATATTTGGCTACTCTACCCACCTCTGGAGCGGACATCCTGTATTGCTCCTCTTACGTTTCAGTAAAATTTTTTGCTCATCAGATCAACCAGTGTCGTATTTGTTGCACTGGCCTTTTGTATTTTTGTGTTGAGGTTGTGGTCCCAGCGGAACCGCGAAGCACACGTAACATCGGCGACAAGAGCTGATCCGCTAGTCCATCATGTATTAATTAGGAGAGGCGCCTACAATTATGTAATTAGTTTACGGATGTTAATGTTAAATGTATTAAGCAACGGAGCGATGTTAGGGGTTCTGTCACAACACAAAATGAACTAACTTCAAATTCAGAAATGGCCCCAAAAAAAACCCAAATACTTAATATTTTCCTGAAGGATGCATTTGGGATTAGTCTTTGAAGTTGTTAATAGTGAAAAATGACGTGAAAAAGACAATGATTTTCGTCAATTATTTTCCAGAATGAGAGTGCTTAAAGAGGAGGATGCTATTCATGTGGCACAGCTTGAAGCAGGCATAAGGTGCAGGTGGAGATGGACCTTGCTCAAGTTGGAGGCCAGAACAAAAAAAGCAAAGAAATTAGGAAAATTTAATTTGTACATCAACAGCGGTGTAAATAAGTTTTTCTGCGTGAAGATTTAAAAAATGTTTTTGCCTTATTGTACTCTTCAGAGTCTTCCAGATTGCTGAATTTATGTTAAAACCCAAAAAATAAATTGATTCTGAAGATGCTTTTCGTTCTCTCTCATGGACAGGCCAGTGTTGAGGGAGGATTCTCAATCAACAAGGAGCTGATTGTAGAGAATCATAAGGAGGCCTATCTGATTGCTGAGATACTCATTGTTGGCCATGTCAGAGCAGCTGGTGGTGTGACTGATGTGCAACTTACAAAAGAACTGTTGTTATATGTCCCTGGAGCAAGGGAAAAGTTACCTGGTTGACCAGAGGAGGTCTGTAAAACAGGACAAGCAGGGAGAAAAGAGAAAAGCCCTTGCAGAAAAGATGGACAAGCTTAAAAGGAAGGAGGACAGAGCAGAGAGCGACATTGCTGCGCTAGGATGACAGCCGGGATAGGCTCCAGCACGCCCGCGACCCTAGTGAGGAGAAGCGGCTCAGAAAATGGATGGATGGATGGATATTTTAGTGTATTTTATGTCATGTTATTTGTTGTACAAGGGAATACATGCAGGACATTACAACAAAGATTCATTTTACACTCGGTTTAAGATTTTATGTTTTTAAGAGAAAATGTATTTATTTTTTGGGAAATTTCTTTTAATAAGAATGAAAGGGCGGCACGGTGGGCGACTGGTTAGAGCGTCTGCCTCACAGTTCTGAGGACCAGGGTTCAATCCCCGGCCCCGCCTGTGTGGCGTTTGCATGTTCTCACCGTGCCTGTGTAGGTTTTCTCCGGGCACTCCGGTTTCCTCCCACATCCCAAAAACATGCATGATAGTTTGATTGAAGACTCTAAATTGCCCGTAGGTGTGAATGTTCGTGCGGATGTTTGTTTGTTTGTATGTGCCCTGCGATTGGCTGGCAACCAGTTCAGGGTGTACCCCCCCCTCCTGCCCGATGATAGCTGGGATAGGCTCCGGCACGCCCGCGACCCTAGTGAGGAGAAGCGGCTCAGAAAATGGATGGATGGATGAAAGTGCATTGAATTTGTATTTATTATTATGTTGATACAACATAGATACTCAGATTTGGGAAATCAGGAGATGGTATTCCTAGCCCTGGAGCACATTTTTGTTCTTTGTGTCTCCTGCCCCTTGTGACTGAGAAGTCAGCTTCAAGGAATTTTATTGTCATACCATATGTAATTGATATTTATGTTAGTGTTGTTGCTGTTACAATTTCTAACATGACAAAGTGTATCAAGATGCATATGTGGTTTGATTTAGAGGCACTGAGTAAAATGTTTCAGATGATGACCTAGTTTGTTTGTTTGTTTTGCTTTGTGCACCTCAATAATTTTCAGTCGTCTGTATGAAATGTGTTAATTTTTCAGTCTTGGAAATTACAGTAGGTGCAATGTTATGAGAGCTCATTGAAAATTCAAGGAAAACTACTGCTTAAAAGGTGGACGAACATTGTGTCGGATAAGTGCTACTTTGCATCCTGACTGCTGCAGTCGCCCTTGAGCAATGTACTCTTACCTCCAACAACCTCAGCTCAGGGGTTCAACACTCTTTATGCATCCCATCACTCTCTATCATTTCTTCTTGTATGCCTTCATGTTCTCTGTGTGGTGTCCAACAAAAATATGCAAGAGTGGAAATGCAATTCCCCTTTGAGGGATTATATTTAAAAAAAAATAAAAAATCGCCTTGCTCTTGCTTCCCCAAAACATTCCTTGTTTATGTACATACAGCGGCTTAAATATGTATTTAACACGTCACTGTTTTTCTCAATAAATACACAACAACCAAGTAATCCACACATACAAAGAAAGCAGAACAAATAAGATCAGAAATTAAGTTGAGTGGAATGTGTATTGACACAGAAAAAAAAATATTGAACATGCCAACTGGTATTTATTGAATACTTTGTTTACAATGACAGTTTCAAGATGCCTGCTATATGGAGAAACTAATCGCATGCATTGCTCTGGTGTGATTTTGGGCCATCCCTCCACACAAGCAGTCTTCAAATCTTGAAGGTTCTGTGGGCTTCTTTTATGGACCTTGAGTTTCAGTTCTTTCCCTAGATTTTCGATTAGATTCAAGTCAGGTGATTGGCTGGGCTATTCTAGCAGCTTTATTTGAGAGTAATTGAGAGTTTCCTTGGTAGTATGTTTTGGATCGTCATCCTGCTGAAATGTCCACCCTTGTTTCATTTTCATCATCCTCTTGATGGCGGCAGATTTTTGTCAAGAACGTCCCGGTACATTTGCCTATTCATCCTTCCTTCAATAATGTGAAGTTTACCAGTACCATTTGCTGAAAGCAGCCCCACACCATCATGTTCCCACCTTCGTACTTAATATTGGTATGGTCTTTTTAGTGCAGCGCCATTTTCTCTTCAAAACGTGGTGTGCATTTGGCATCCAAACAGTTCAATTTTGCTCTCATCCGACCAGACTATATTATCTTGTTCAGCAAACTTTAAACAAGCTTCGACATGCTTTTTTTTTCAGCAATGGGGTCTTGCGTGGTGCATATAGGCGATGGCGACGGAGTGCATTACTCACTGTTTTCCTTGTGACAGGTTGTCCTTGGCTCTTGGACAACTCTTCTGATTATTATTCGCACTCCTCTGTCAGAAATCTTGCGAGGAGCACCTGATCGAGGCAAATTTATGGCGGTATGATTGGCGTTCCACTTACGTACGATGGCCCCAACCGTGCTCACGGGAACGTTCAGAAGCTGTGTGCCTGTGACCGATGCTATCATTATTTTTTGCAACAATTAGTTTGCGATGGCCTTGAGACAACTCTCTGCTCTTACCTACCATGAGATGTGACTTGACTCACACCTTGGCAATGAGACCTTTTAATAGGCCATCAATTAGGACTGAACCAGCTGATATTCATTTGTACTGACAAGGGGCTGGATTGCTGTTTGATTATTGATAGATTTTAGCTGTTGTCTTGGCTTTCCATCCCTTTTTGCATCTCCCTTCATGTGTTCAATACTTTTTCCTTGTGTCATTTCACATTTTTGCACACAACTTAATTTCCGAGTTTATTTGTTCTAATTTCTTTGTATGTATGGATTACTTGGGTTGTTCCCAACATCTGGTGAAATCTTTAGGTTTATAGCACCTTTGGAAATATATTTAGTGAGAAAAATGGTGATGTGTTAAATACTTATTTAAGCCACTGTATGCTCAGGAACTAAAGATATAAAAAGATGAGTGTGGAGAATCAATAGGCTCTCATTTTTAATAGAATATAACAGAAGTCAAAGAAATACTGGAGGGTTTGCTTTTTGTGTTAATGTGTAACAAATACTGTATATAAGGCACACAAAACTACCAGAATACGTCAAGCCCTTTTTTTTTTATGTCACTGATCCATCTACAGAATTGGTAAAATGAATAAATACCCCGAGTGGATCATTTTTAAGCTCTCAGTTAAGAGGCCATGGATTAAAAGCTCTGGTTTTGCTGTCAATATTTTTTCTTCAGGCAAGAACATCGGTGCAGGAGCTTCAAATGGTTCATGGAGGAAATTGCTTATGACATTCCGTTACACTATCCCCTGCCTCCCAAAAATGTTGAATGGGGAGAGGTGAGTAAACAAAACAGCACAACACACAAATACGGTGAGCATAAAGTGTAATCTGTGTCCTTACATGTTTGTTTGAAGATTCGGGGCTTTGAGACAAGTTACTGTATTGACAGCATGGGACACACAAATGGAGGGAATGTGGAAACTGGACCATGCCACAGAATGGGGGGCAATCAGGTAAATAAAACATCTCACCAGCTAAAAATCATACTGTCTACTGTATTTCTCTCCATTAAGTGAACCCAAACTCTACATTTGGTTCTAATACAGTATGAATATAATGCATGTTCTTATGGGAATCAAGAAGTGATCTGTTAACAAGAAACAACTTCAAAAGATGGGCTTGATCTTAGATCTTTAAAAGCAAACTGTTATTTGCTTGTTAGCCCTGGATGATGTACAGTATTATGAAGTGTTCTGAGATGGAAGAAGTCAACAGTCAAATCCGTACAGGTTAAATTGTTATTCTCTACCAGTCCTAATTTTCAACCAATGTTCTGAAAGCTTTCGAGCAGCAGATGTATTTTTTTTAGGGCAAGAACATTGCCATTTTTAAAGGATATTTGTAGGGCTGCAACTAACTATTATTTTAATAATCGACTAATCTGTCAATTTTATTTTTTTTCAATTAATTGATTAACTGGACTAAAAATTTCCATCCCTTTATTCAGAAACAGGACAGTATTTCAAATTGACAGTGCAGAAAATGCACAAACATAAATTGATTATATTCAGTTGCAGGTTTGGTCCGTAACATAATGTCTATAATTGTTAGCCCTGTCACGATAACTTTAATTCTGTTTTTTTAGGACGATATATTTTCCTCAAAACTATCACGATAAACGATAATAAGGTTGCCTATGAAATCATGTAAAGTAAGGCCCGCCCTTCCTGGTTTTATTATTTTATTTTATTTGTTGCTTTTAAATCAGTATTAGTCGTAGTCATCTGTAGTATACCAGTAGTTGTTGTCATTATTATTGTTGTTATTGTAATTTATCAAATTGTTTTTCTTTACACTGTAATATGGATCCCCTGGGTCTGAAAACATAAAGAGCTGCAAGACTGTGTTGTGTGGTTGGTCCGCTGAAGACGGGTGCCCTTCACCTGTCAATCAAATATACATTGACGTTCGCTGGAGTCAACGACTGGCTGAATAACGTGTGCCACTGAGGTTATGCTTAAAAAACTTTGCTGTGTTTGTGTTAATTGGGGACTAACACCCAACAACTCTGAAAGAGGCGCTGACGTTTTAAACGACTTTGCTGCAGTGTAGTGAGCTGTTTAGCTCCTTAGCTCGCTAGCTCATTAGCTCACGGGCTAGGAAACATTCACGTTTGTTATTAGAGACTAAAACGCACAACAACTCGGAGCCAAGTGCTGATGTTTTAAACATCATCAGCACGGTGGAGCGAGCTTTTTAACTCCTTAATTCATTGCTTGTTAGTTTGCGGGTAGGTCGTGAGCTCACATTTAACTTTCCATTAAGTGTCTCTTTTGCGTGAATCTATGTGCTGCACATGGAGCAAGGCTGTGGATTATTGGACAGAACCAACACCGGCAAGAGTGTACAGATCCGCCGGCATTCCATGAGCCCACTTGCGGCTAATTACACAGCCATCCAACTCTGTCCGCTCACTGTGTGAAACGCGTGCCAACTCACCACAACAATTACAATTTATCGGGTCCAGAAAAACTATCTTGTCAATTTCATTTTTGAACGATACTATAGTATTTACCGTAAAAGGCCTGAAATATTAATATTTACTGTTGAGAGGCTAAAATTCTGGGGGATTTCTAGCCGTCTTGTTTTAACTGTTCTTAAAACATTCAGAATGTGTTCTATGCCAACATCTTGATTGAAATGACATCTAATTTCGATGTGCTCGGGTAGCAGGGGTGATTTTGGTATCTTTTTGACTAGTGGTGTCGGTTGTAGCCATATTCATACTGGCAGACAATGGGTAGTATGGATATGGCTGAAGACTCCAGGAAAGTTTGTTGACCTGTGTGCTTATGTGTGTTTGTATGTAGTTGTTCCGTGTCAATGAAGCCAACCAGCTGATGCAGTATGATCAATGCCTGACCAGAGGAAGGGATAATTCATCTGTCATCATCACACATTGTGACCAGAACCAGTACATTGAATGGAGATATTTCAAGGTGAAACAAAAACACACTAATTATCCCAGTACATAAAGAAGTATACAAAGTCAACACTCTGTTTAAAATGCCAGGTGTTTGTGATGGAAAAATGAGACCTTAAAGGAGGTATGGGGTCTTAATGGTCCATATAGTTGAATTTTTTATTTATGGATATATATATATATATATATATTTTAGATCTTTATCACATATTTGTGCTCAAGAAAATAAAACTGGGAGTCATTTCCAATAATAGAAATCCATTTTGGAACAATTGGTGATGGTAAATGCCTCGGGAATGCCCCTTTTTTCATCGCCAAAATCGACATGCGCCCAATATCTTGGTGTGATGTCAGGGGCAGAAGTGGAAACCAAATTGTGGGTCCCCGTTCCCATGTTCTTACCGTTTGTGGGTGGGACCAAGAGGGTTGGGTGCAATATGAGCTGGCTTGGTGGTCCGATCTCCCACTACAGTGGCTGGCTCTAGAGCAGACATGTCAAGCTCCCGCCCGTGGGCCACTTCCGGCCCATGCAGCAATTTCATCCAGCCCGAGGGATCAATTTAAAGTCAGCATGACATTGGCCCGCACAACCGCATCAGCCAAACATGTGCACGTAATTCCATGAGCAGCATCTTCTTATTTGTATGAACGATACAGTACTCAGTGTTGGGGGTGTGGGGGTATGACACCTGGTCAATCAGGTACAAGTTTCAAAGGAAACACATGGCTACTTACAGTGTGCATCCGCTTGTGCATTTTAAGTACTAGTGACTGTTACTGTAAATTTAGAAAGCTCTGTTTGTTGTCGAGTGAGGATGGAAACCGGGTTTTTCGGCAGAAAGAGAAGAGGAAAGCACAGAGCCTAGAACTGAATGTGGGGACTTTGAATGTTGGAACTATGACAGGAAAATCTCCGGAGTTGGTTGACATGATGATTAGGAGAAAGGTTGATATATTGTGTGTCCAGGAGACCAGGTGGAAAGGCAGTAAGGCTATAAGTTTAGGGGGAGGGTTTAAATTATTTTACTATGGTTGTAGATGGGAAGAGAAATGGAGTCGGGGTTATTTTAAAAGAAGAGTTGGCTAAGAATGTCTTGGAGGTGAAAAGAGTATCAGATCGAGTGATGAGGCTGAAACTTGAAATTGAGGGTGTTTTGTGTAATGTGATTAGTGGCTATGCCCCACAGGTAGGATGTGACCTAGAGGTGAAAGAGAAATTCAGGAACGAGCTAGACGAAGTAGTTCTGAGCGTCTAATTGGTGCAGATTGTAATGGACATGTTGGTGAAGGTAATAGGGGTGATGAAGAAGTGATGGGTAAGTACGGCATCCAGAAAAGGAACTTGGAGGGACAGATGGTGGTAGACTTTGCAACAAGGATGCAAATGGCTGTAGTGAACACTTTTTTTCCAGAAAAAGGATGGTGGTCATCAGGACCAACTGCCTCTCCATTTTTCATCCTCTTTCATGGCTTTCTAACCTCCCCCTTACTAATCATTGCCACTTCCTGGTCCACCACACTTGGCTCCTTTACTCTTCCTTCTCTCTCATTTTCCTCATTCATCAGCTTCTCAAAGTATTATTTCCATCTATCCAGCACACTACTGGCACCAGTCAACACATTTCCATCTCTATCTTCAATTACCCTAACCTGCTGCACATCCTTCCCATCTCTATCCCTCTTTCTGGCCAACAGGTATAGATCATTTTCTCCTTCTTTAGTGTCCAACCTGGGATACATGTCATCATATGCCTCTTGTTGGCCTTTGCCCTACAGAATGCTCATATTTGTTTGGCAAAGTTTTAAGCCGGGTGCCCTTCCTGATGCAACCCTCTGCATTTATCTGGGCATGGGACCGGCCTACAGGTTGCACTGGCTTGTACCCCCCAAAGCGCTGCATGTATCTATGTATATACACACACATATATATATATTCCTCACTCGGGTCGCGGGCGTGCTGGAGCCTATCCCAGCTGTCATCGGGCAGGAGGCGGGGTACACCCTGAACTGGTTGCCAGCCAATCGCAGGGCTCATAGAAACAAACAACCATTCGCACTCACAGTCATGCCTACGGGCAATTTAGAGTCTCCAATTAATGCATGTTTTTGGGATGTGGGAGGAAACCGGAGTGCCCGGAGAAAACCCACGCAGGCACGGGGAGAACATGCAAACTCCACACAGGCGGGGACGGGGATTGAACCCCGCTCCTCAGAACTGTGAGGCTGACGCTCTAACCAGTCGGCCACCGTGCCGCATATATATATATATATATATATATATATATATATATATATATGTATATATGTATATGTATATATATATATATATGTATATATGTATATATATATATATATATATATATATATATATATATATATATATATATGTATATATATATATATATATATATATATATATGTATATATATATATATATATATATATATATATATATATGGGCGGCACGGTGGCCGACTGGTTAGAGCGTCGGCCTCACAGTTCTGAGGACCCGGGTTCCATCCCTGACCCCGCCTGTGTGGAGTTTGCATGTTCTCCCCGTGCCTGCGTGGGTTTTCTCCGGGCACTCCGGTTTCCTCCCACATCCCAAAAACTTGCATTAATTGGAGACTCTAAATTGCCCGTAGGCATGACTGTGAGTGCGAATGGTTGTTTGTTTCTATGTGCTCTGCGATTGGCTGGCAACCAGTTCAGGGTGTACCCCGCCTCCTGCCCGATGACAGCTGGGATAGGCTCCAGCACGCCCCGCGACCCTAGTGAGGAGAAGCGGCTCAGAAAATGGATATATATATATGTATATATATATATATATATATGTATATATATATATATATATATATATATATATATATATATATATATATATATATATATATATGTATGTGTATGTATATATATAGATCAAGAGCTGTTAGCCAAGAGCAGAAAGAGGACGGAGTCAAGCTGTTAGCCAAGAGCAGGAGCAAGAAGAGGACTGAGTCAAAGGTTAAATACCCAGCAGGTGTCTAAGAGACGGAAACTGGAGAAAACCACGCCCACCGACTTGAATTTTGGTCTACAATTTAGCCATAAAAATGGTTTACAACTCATATAGTGATGTAAAGTACTCCCAACTTTGTTCTCTTACTCATAGATCAAGCATATAGAATGATTGTTTAAACTTTAGTCTTGGCAGATCCACTGCTTATTGTTCAATACAACATTTCGTAATGTTTGGCTTCAAATCAAGATGAACAGTTCTCAAAGTCACGCAGCTGGACCTGTAAAGTTGAAACAATGAGGCTGAAGAATGTACAAAAAGAGAATACACATTTTTGTCGTCGGTTGACCGTTCTTTCTCAAGATTTTGTTCTCTCGAACAATTCGCCAGCTCAAAGAATTACCTCCAAAATACATCCAATCATCATCAGTGACCACACACCAATTTCTCTCAATGTAAAAATTTTGTCAAATCTGGAAACCCCACCTACATGGCGCTTTAACACGTCCCTATTGAAGGACTCGGAATTTGATTCTTTCGTGAGAAAGGAATGGGACGAGTCTTTGAAATTCAACGACTCCCCAACCATATCCCCATCTCTGCTGTGGGAAACCGGGAAAGCTGTATTGAGAGGTCAAATCATATCATACTCTTTATACAAAAACAAACATTAGAAAATGAAATTGAGGAAAAAATTTAACACCTCACAGAAGATATGCAATTAATCCGACAAATACACTTACAAACCAACTTCAATAGGCAAAACATCAATTCAACGTCATCTTATCAAAAAGTTAAGATATACTAACTTTGAGTACAATAATAAATCAGGCAAATTTCTTGCAAACCAACTTCAGCTCAATAAAGAAAAGTCATTAATTACAGCCATTCAAGATTCAAACGGCAACTGTACACAGTCACCGCTAGAAATAAATGAAATATTTTACAATTATTATAGCATCTTATACACATCTTCAAACAACCCAGACCAAAAAGAAATTGAAACTTATATTAAGGATCTATCCATCCATCCATTTTCTGAGCCGCTTCTCCTCACTCGAGTCGCGGGCGTACTGGAGCCTATCCCAGCTATCATCGGGCAGGAGGCGGGGTACACTTGAACTGGTTTCCAGCCAATTGCAGGGCACATACAAACAAACAACCATTCGCACGCACAGTCACACCTACGGGCAATTTAGAGTCTTCAATTAATGCATGTTTTTGGGATGTGGGAGGAAACCGGAGTGCCCGGAGAAAACCCACACAGGCACGGGGAGAACATGCAAACTCCACACAGGCGGGGCCAGGGATTGAACCCAGGTCCTCAGAACTGTGAGGCTGACGCTCCAACCAGTCGGCCACCGTGCCGCCTATTAAGGATCTAAGCATCCTCAATTAAATACAGAAATTAAAGACAGTCTTGATGTTCCTTTAACCATCACAGAATTTCATAATGCATTAAAAAATATCCAATCGGGACAAGCGCTTGGCCCGGACAGAATCTCCGTTGAATTCATTAAACATTTCTGGCCAATACTAGCGCCTCTATTTTTCAGAACAGTCAAGGAGATAAACAATAAAGGTCATATAAGTAGCCATATGAACACAGCTTCAATTAAATTATTACTAAAGTCAGGCAAAGAGCCCGCTCTCCCGGCTAATTATCGGCTCTTATGACTGATTAATGTAGATATCAAGATATTATCTTGAAAGCGCTCGCAGTGAGATTTGAAAAGGTACTCCCGTCGATAAGCCACTATGAGCAGACATGTTTCATTCAAGGTAGAAGTTCCACAAATAACGTGAGACGTCCATTAAATTTTATTAGCATGTCACAGCGTATAAATCTAAATGCAATCATCATGTCACTTGACGCAGAGAAAGCTTTCGATAAAGTTAATTGGGCTTTCCTGTTTGCAGTACTTCGCAAATTTGGCTTTGGGCACTCATTTATATATTGGACAGCAACATTATACAAGTAACCAAAAGTGACAGTCACGACGGATCACATCACAAAGTTTTACTTTACAAAGTGGAACCAAGCAAAGATGTCCACTCTCACCAATGCTATTTGCAAGATTCATCGAACCTCTTGCTTCTGCTATACATCAATCAGAATCAGAATCATCTTTATTTGCCAAGTATGTCCAAAAAACACACAAGCAATTTGTCTCCGGTAGTTGGAGCCGCTCTAGTACGACAACAGACAGTCAATTGACAGAGAACACGTTTGAGACATAAAGACATTGAGAAAAACAGTCACTGAGCAATAAAGGGTTGCTAGCTATCTGGTAATCCCGGTACAAATTGTTTTTTCTTTTTCTTTTTTTTTTTTTACAATTGTGCAAAAAGATGCAGAGTCCTCTAGCACTTAGAGCAGTCCGGTGCAATGACCATTGTGCAAAAGGGCGCCGAGACTTCAAGGAGTGTATCCAGTTTAAAATGACGAGTCGTGAGATAATCTGGGACAATGTTGATTGTGCAAATGTTGCAGATATTCCTCAGTCAGTGTGAAAATGGGGCAGATGCTACTCTGGCATGAGTGGCCAGTATTGGTCAACAACAGATATGCAAATAGTGGAGCGTGGCGAGACTACTACAGTGAGTGCACGAGTAGTATATAATTGGCCCGACAGAAATGTGACAACAAACTCAAAACAAAAAAAATAAAATAAATTGGCAGCATGTTGCAATGGAATTGTAGGTTAGCTGTTTAAGAAGTTGATTGCAAGAGGGAAGAAGCTGTTGGAATATCTGCTAGTTCTAGTTTGCATTAATCGGTAGCGCCTACCTGAGGGAAGGAGCCGGAAGAGCCGGTGACCGGGATGTGGAGGGTCAGAGAGGATTTTGTACGCTCTTGTCTTAGTTCTGGCAGCGTGCAAGTCTTCAATGGTGGGTAGGGGGCTACCGACAATCCTTTCAGCAGTTTTGATTGTCCGTTGCAGTCGGAGTTTGTCCTTTTTTGTAGCAGCACCAAACCAGACTGTGATGGAAGAACACAGGACTGATTCGATGACAGCTGTGTAGTACTGCCTCAGCAGCTCCCGTGGCAGGCCATGCTTTCCCAGAAGCCGCAGGAAGTACATCCTCTGCTGAGCCTTTTTGAGGACGGAGTTGATGTTGATCCCCTACTATATGAGGGGCAGCTGTGGCGAAGGATGCCTCCTGAAGTCCACGATCATCTCTACAGTCTTGAGCGTGTTCAGCTCCAGGTTGTGTCGGCCGCACCACAGCCCAGCCGCTCCACTTCCTGTCGATATGCAGACTCGTCACCGTCCTTGATGAGGCCGATGACTGTGGTGTCTTCTGCAAACTTCAGGAGTTTGACAGCCGGGTGCATTGAGATGCAGTCGTTCGTGTAGAGAGAGAAGAGCAGCGGAGAGAGGACACAACCTTGGGGTTCCCCAGTGCTGATGCTGCGTGTGGATGAGGTGGTTTCTCCCAGCCTCACCTGCTGTGTCCTGCCCGTCAGGAATCTGTAAATCCACTGGCAGATGGCAGGCAAGACGCTGAGCTGGAGAAGCTTGGACGAAAGGAGTTCAGGGATGATGGTGTTGAACGCTGAGCTGAAGTCCACGAACAGGATCTTCCCGTAGGTCCCTGCACTGTCGAGGTGTTTCTAGGATGAAGTGCAGTCCCATGTTGACTGCATCATCCGCAGACCTGTTCGCTCGGTAGGGAAAATGCTAATATTAAAGGTATCTGCTCGCCAGTGACAGAAGACAAAATCAATCTGCATGCTGATGATATTCTTCTTTATTTACAGGAACACAAGTCATCTTTTCAGTCTTCAATCTCATTAATACATTTTCACAAATATCAGCTTACTCTCTCAATTGGACAAAATCAACAATACTCCCAATAACAGCAAACTCATGGAATCCTGCAGATCAAATCACAGATTACCCCATTCCTATAGGTAACATTAAATTCAGTATTTTCCGGACTACAGAGAGCATCGGATTATAAATCGCGCCCACTTTGTGTAGAATTTTTTATTTTTTTTTACATATATTAGCCGCACCGGAATATACACCGCGGATATATACGTTGTGAAATTAGATATTTACACAGAAAGATTTTGTAAATGGGTAGGTTAATTGACAACTCTAAATTGCCCGTAGGTGTGAGTGTGAGTGCGAATGGTTGTTTGTTTGTATGTGCCCTGCGATAGGCTGGCAATCAGTTCAGGGTGTACCCCGCCTCCTGCCTGATGATAGCTGGGATAGGCTCCAGCTCGCCCGCGACCCTAGTGAGAAGAAGCGGCTCAAAAAATGGATGGATGGATTTTGTAAATGTTTATTTACATACCTTTTTTCCAAACTGTGACTGTAACACGGCAGTAAAACGGCTCAAACATAACAGAAAAGTCATTGTTTTTATTCATCCTCCTACTGTTCACTGACACCACTGAAGTAGTCTTCTTCAGTGTCGGAGTTGAAGAGCCTTAAAACGTTTCCATCACACACCATTGTCGCTCTCAATGTCATTTTCAGCTCGAGACACAGTTAGCGCTGAAGTTGTGCTGTTCTCCTCACGTAGCAGTTCAGCCTTTCGAAATCCGTTGGTGCTCGTAGATTCTTTCACACTGCTCCACGCTTTTAAGATCCACTGGCAGACCTCAGAAAAGGATGATCTTCGCATTCGGCAGTTTTGTGCAAAATTTCTTGCCGCTGGTCATCCAAGCCTCCCACTCACCTCTGAGTGTCGCTTTAAAAGCACGATTCACAGTGATGTCCAGTGGCTGCAAAAACTTTGTTGGACCTCCAGGAATCACAGCTGGAATGGAGTTTGATCTCTGTAGGGGCTTGCTTGCCCCCATGACTACCCAAGTGACAGAAATGTAGCGTCGCCGTTCAATGCGGATGTCTACAAAATGGCAGCTTCACTGGCTGTAACTGTTTACGAGGGGTGTACGTTAATCACCCAATAAAAAAAATAGTGGTGACAGCTAATGGAGATTGTACTTTGAACGCCCTTCGTCTGTCTGAGCGACGCGTTTCAATTGATCGGGCGAGACGTGCCCCTCGTCATGTTACGGGAACAAGCGAGGCTGTGCAGATGTACATTGCGAAACCTCACTTCCGAATGCTTAAAGAGGGTGCTGGCCACTGAGCTGGCGGCCTGGACTTTTAGCTCACCAGTCAGCCGTACTTGACTGACTCGATTAAATTGTAATTTTGGCTCATAATTGGATTGTCAGGAAAAAATTTGGCCCAAGGCCTTACTTAGTTGCCGACCCCTGCCCTAACGGTTCGCAACCTGTACATTTCAAGGACATGAGACAAGCAAATGCACCAAACAACTAAAAAAAGAACTGGCCTCGCAACAAAACCTTTTCCAAAAGGCCAAAAAGGAGGGTGATGCGGCTGTCAAGTCCGTGTTCGTAGATCAGTGAGACTTAATCTTTGCGAAAAGATAGACTTTTAATTAAGAACACATGGCAGCCATTACCATTGCATACCGTATATACAAAAAACACTATCACGGTGTCATTTGTAGGTAGTGCACACTTGTGGTGAACACATTTACTAGCAACTGATCACGTCTCACTTTCTCTGAAGATAAAAACTGTCCATGCAATTAATTAAAATTCTTATGATTATTTTAGCTTAACACCACATTCTTAAATCAAATAACATGAAACAAAGAGTATCCAAATACATACTTAAATTATGAAACAAGCCTGGACAAAAATGATGGTACCCCTATAAAAAATTTAAAATAATTTGACCATAGGGACATGTTCAAACAAGATGTCCTCTAATTAGCGTCACAGGTGTCTTCAAACTTTGTAATCAGTCAGTCGGCCTATTTAAAGGGTGACAAGTAATCACTCTGGTGTTTCGTGACATAGCGTGTACCACACTAAACGTGGACCAGAGGAAGTGAAGGAGAGAGTTGTCTCTGGAGATTCGAAAGAACATTATAGACAAGCATATTAAAGGTAAAGGCTATAAGACTATCTCCAAGCAGCTTGATGTTCCTGTGACTAGTTGCACACACACATATTATTCAGAAATGTAAGATCCACGAGACTGTAAGCAAAGCAAATTTATATAGCACATTTGATACAAAAGGTCAAGGTCTCAATGTGCTCTACATGATTAAAAGCATTTAAAAACAAAGAAAAAAACAGCTGATAAACATTTAAAACAAATAGGGGGAAAAAGAACAATTAAAACAGCATCGAGTGCAATAAATATAATTTGGAAATGCTCTAAAAAGCATGAGGAAAAAAGAAATGTTTTTAACCTGGACTTAAAAACATTCACACTTGGGGCTGTCACTATTGTTGGCAACTTATTCAATTTGTGTGCAGCATAATAGCTAAATGGTGCTTCACCATGATTGCTTTAGACTCTGTGCTCCACTATTTGACCTGAATCTGTCGGTCTCAGCGCCCTACTGGGTTTATATCATTAGCATTTCTTTCATGTATTCAGGATCTAAACCAATTTTTGATTTATAGACCAGTAGCAGAGCTTTAAAATCTATTCTAAAGCTGACTGGGAGCAGTGTAAAGACTTTAGAATTAGAGTAATATGCTCTGACCTCTGTTCTTGTCAGAACTTGAGCTGTAGCATTCTGAATGAGCTGCAGCTGTTTAATGGTCTTTTGGGGGAGTCCAGTCAGAAGACTATTACAATAGTCAAGTCTACTTGAGATAAAAGCATGGATGAGCTTCTCGTGGTCTGCTTGGCACATTCAAGCCTTCACTCTGGATATCTTTTTCATATGGTAGAAAGCAGTTTTAGTAATTGATTTGATATGACTGTTGAAATTCAGGTCGGAATCTATCAGTACACCAAGGTTTCGGACTTGGTCTTTTTGGTTTTTATTTACAAATAGCAATCCTCTTTTCTTTATTCCCAAAAACAATTATCTCAGTTTATTTGTGGTTTAATTGAAGAAAACTTTGGCTCATCCAGTTATTTGTTTTAGACAGTGACCCAACACCTCAATTGAACTGTAGTCATCAGGAGACACTGCTCGATATAAGTGTCTGTCATCTGCATAGCTATGATAGTCAAAATTAAAACCCCAATTCCAATGAAGTTGGGACATTGTGTTAAACATAAATAAAAACAGAATACAATGATTTGCAAATCATGTTCAACCTATATTTAATTGAATACACTACAAAGACAAGATATTTAATGTTCTAACTGATAGACTTTATTGTTGTTAGCGAATAATCATTAACTTAGAATTTTATGGCTGCAACACGTTCCAAAAAGCTGGGACAGGTGGCAAAAAAGACTGAAGTTGAGGAATGCTCATCAAAAACCTGTTTGGAACATCCCACAGGTGAACAGGCTCACTGGGAACAGGTGGGTGCCATGATTGGGTAGAAAAGGAGCTTCCCTGAATTGCTCAGTCATTCACAAGCAAAGATGGGGCGAGGTTCACCTCTTTTGTGGGTGTTGTTGATAAATGGCTTTTGCTTTGCATAGTAGAGTTTCAAGTTGCACTTACGGATGTAGCGGCGAAGTCTATTTTCTGACATTGGTTTTCTGAAGTGCTCCTGAGACCATGTGGTGATATCCTTTAGACATTGTCGGTTTTTGATGGAGTGCCGCCTGAGGGATCAAAGGTCACGGCCATTCAGTGTTGGTTTTCGGCCTTGTCACTTATATGCAGTGATTTCTCCAGATTCTCTGAACCTTTTGATGTTATTATGGACCGTAGATGATGAAATCCTTAAATTCCTTGCAATTGTACGTTGAGGAACATTGTCCTTAAACTGTTTGACTATTTTCTCATGCACTTGTTCACAAAGAGGTGAACCTCGCCCCATCTTTGCTTGTGAATGACTGAGCAATTCAGGGAAGCTCCTTTTCTACCCAATCATGGCACCCACCTGTTCCCAATTAACCTGTTCACCTGTGGGATGTTCCAAACAGGTGTTTGATGAGCATTCCTCAACTTTCTCAGTCTTTTATGCCATCTGTCCCAGCTTTTTTGGAACGTGTTGCAGCCATAAAATTCCAAGTTAATGATTATTTGCTAAAAACAATAAAGTTGATCAGTTTGAACATTAAATATCTTGTCTTTGTAGTGTATTCAATTAAATATAGATTGAACATGATTTGCAAATCATTGTATTGTGTTTTTATTTGTTTAACACAACGTCCCAACTTAATTGGAATTGGGGTTGTATTTCGCTCTTCAGAATGAAGCTGCTGTTGGCAGGCATGCCGCAGCTGCTTGAGTGTGTGAGTTGTGTTTATGGACACTGCGTAAATGGGAGCGAATATGGTCCTTGTTTCTTTTGTAATACAATACATAGTTGTAAAAATGGATTACTCAGAAAAGTATTATTTGTATCAGAATGCTTAAAACACTGTACAATCGCACTGTGGTTATATGGAATTTATTTTGTTTTGTAATATTAGAGTAGGTAAGATAAAATATTTTGTTAATATAGTAAGCCAGAGCTGCTGGGAATTCAAAGTTATCTATGTCATTTCACCATTGTTCCTGTGATACTGTGTTGTGTGTTTTTGTTTGCACACTAAGGACAGCTGACTACTAGTGTGGATTGAATGGGTGGCAACAATGGGAAATAAAATGCCAGTATTTTGAAGGTAATAGCCCGTCAGCAACATACAGTATTGAGAGAAAAAAAACAAAAACAAAGAAAACTTTGAACTAGTTCATTTTTGGAATGGTGAAATTAGTTCAAAATTTTGAATTATGAACTATCAATTGAACTAGTTAATTTTTTTGGAATGGTGAACTAAACTTTGAACTAGTTTGCATAGAAAATAAACTTACCCAACACTGATCCAGTATTATTTCACATTGCAATATATCTTGCAGGTTTAAAAAGAATCGCAGTCATTTTTTCCCAATATCGTGCAGCCCTATTTGTATCCACCGCAGGGTCCAAAGAGAGTCGCTGAAATTTATTTGGGGTAAAACAGAGACACTTTAAATGGTGGAAGTTGTTTGGGGACTTCAATTTAACATGACTTTGAATGTAATTGCTTAACTCTGAACACACCCACATCTTCAGTAAAAAGAGGCCATATGCACTTGTGCAACCACGTTATCGCAAGTTGTTGTTTTTTTTACTTCCCCTCTCTAAAATTTTGTTGTTTTTTTCAGTTATAGGAACAACTTATAGTTGTAACTAATTGTGGGGAAAAAAGTTTTAAAATAATTTATCTTGGTCTCATTTTTGTATATCACATTAACCTGCCATGTGAACAGGTGTGTGTAGCCCTTTATCCACTGGGGCTTCCCTTCACCTCCTTTGTTTATTTGTGTATTACTAACTGTGTTGATTGTGTTAACAGAAATAATTACATAATAGGTGTTTTAACATCAGATGTCCATTCTTTTTGCAAGTTTGAGCTGAACTGTTTCAATTATCCTAATTTGTTGAAGTTATATGGAAGTGACTTATTTTAAGGGGGGGAAATGAATGTGTCGGAAACTTCTTAATTTAAGAAAGGATATTGTTCAAAACACTATCTGGAAACTTTCTTTGCTTGACATAAGTATAAAATGATCAGCTCTTAGATATATGGACTAAATAAGAACAAAAAGTACTATTTACTTGAAATAAGTAATACTTTTACACAGTAATCTGTTAGCTAGTATTTAACACTCAAAACAAGATGGAGAACATAATTTGACTAGATTTGACAATAACGCTTGTTAAGCTGTAATAAATTTGTAGTGTAGATGAACATTCGACAGTATTTTTACTACTCTCCCTGTTTATAATTTCAATATAGATAGATTTATTTTTCTGTTAAACTAGAGTTTAAAGATCTTATTAAAGTTTTGATTTGAAGAAGAAAATTATTTGAAGCGAATTAACATTGGTCAGATATTTTTTTAATAGATATTGACAGCAAAACATCTGTTGACAGATTGTACCACTTTTTTTCTCAGTGTCTTTTTCCACTATGCTTTCAGGATCTCCATCGCTTCACTCATGTACCAACAGGTAAATATTGTGCAATGTACTGGACTTGGCTTCTTTGGAATCTGTTTAATGACGCAACTAAATTATTTCTCAAACATATGTAAACTGGCACCTAGGAAGGGGGTAACAGAGGTTGGTTATGTTAATTTAGTAATGAAGTGGAAGTTTGCAATGAAAAAAAACTTTTTGTCTTATTTGTTAAAACTGTCCATATGACCTGACCTGACAGTAGTACATGAGCAAAATGTTCTGTCGAAAAATCTGCCTTCTATGTCCCCATCTTGTACCTCTCATCAGAGTTGCAAGAAAAACTTGAGGAAAAACAACCAATCAGAGACAGAAGGTGTGACAGATGAGGTGTCAATCATTTTGCAGACTCCCAAATAATACAACTTTAAACGGGTAACATTTAGTGTTATGATAACACTCCATTACGAATGAGATGCTTTTCTGGGGTAACAAGTCAGAACGAGTCAGCGAGGATCAGCCCACTCTGAGTGTGCCTGCAAGTGCACGACAAATGATTGTGACCACAAGACACTTTTAGGCCTATCCTGCTGTAAAAAGCTTTTTTGAAAATGTGATCAAATGTCAAAAAGTTCCTGTACATACAAAAGAAAAGAAACAACTACTATTTTCAATTGCTCACTCTGGCCAACCTTTAAATTAAAATGAAAATCTGTGATCTAAAATGGGTGGCACGGTGAACGACTGGTTAGCACATCTGCCTCACAGTTCTGAGGTCCCGGGTTCAAATCCGGCCTCACCTGTGTGGAGTTTGTATGTTCTCCCCGTGCCTGCATGGGTTTTCTCCGGGTACTCCGGTTTCCTCCCACATCCCAAAAACATGCATGGTAGGTTAATTGAAGACTCTAAATTGCCCGTAGGTGTGAATGTGAGTGCGAATGGTTCCAGTTCAGGGTGTATCCTGCCTCTTGCCTGAAGACAGCTGGGATAGGCTCCAGCACCCCCGTGACCCTGGTGAGGATAAGCGGTAAGGAAAAGGAATGAATGATTTAAAATGCAGTGTTCACCAAAATGCAAAACAATTGTTTTTAAAATATACCCTTTTGAATAGTCATGCAACAGTAAGTGGATTTCTTTCGACTGAGTAATTGTTGGAATAATGCGCCAAATCATAACCTTGCAACAACTCTGATATGCAAAATACTGATGTCAAATATGGGGTAGATCCACCAATGGATCTTCTGATATTTATAGTCCTGCTAATGAAGTTGCCTGTTCAATTTGTTTAAAATTTAATTGGCTTCACCTCCAACCTCATTGGACCAAAACAAAATAGCCAAATATACATTTTGATTGTTCAAACCTTATTAAATTATTTTTTGCGGAAAAAAACCCCCAAACATATCAATTGCTAAAAAAATAATAACAAAAATAAACTTTTTTCTTTAAGTATGTAATGACATAGAGAATAGAATAACCCAAGTTGCAACCCAAATGCTTTTCTACCTGAAAAGAGACATAAGCGTACATTTGGTGCACACCCTCTCCTGATGGCGTAAAAATGTCAAAATTTCGATACTATTGGTCAGTCCCCACGTGAGTCCGTTATATTTACAAATCATTTACCAATCTGAAGTGTTAAATGGCTTGCTGTCTTTGACCATGCAATGTTAATGGATCAACAAACATGCCTTTTCTTTGTTTTGCGAGGATTCTGCCCGACGCCAGCAATATGTAATGTTAGTATGACTTAGTACCTGTATGTACTTTTATTTTAGACCGTACAAGTATTCGTAGTCTTGAAAAGAATCCCAGACTGTATGAGTACTTGTTTGCTTGTTTATTTTGAGCAATTTATTAATTTATCCAAAACTTCAGAAAAGGGATCATTGAGCTCCTTAAAAGCAGTGCTTCCCCAAAAAAAGTTATGTAAGGTGTAATTATTATTATTAAAAGTGTTTTTTAAATATATAAATCATCATTTATATATAGGTGGGGCTCAATGGCAAGTACCTGGTGCAGGCCCGGCCAGGTAACAGCCCAAAGAAGTAACGTGGGTCACCCTTCCAAGGGCTCACTACCTGTGGGAGGGGCCAAGGGGTATGGGGGTGCATAGTAAGTTGGGAGGCGGCCGATGGCGGGGACTTTGGCGTCTGATGCCCGGCGACAGAAGCTGGCTCTAAGGATGTGGAATGTCACCTCTCTGGCAGGGAAGAAGCCCGAGCTGCTCTGCGAGAACTTCTGACTATATATAGTCGGGCTCACCTCCAGACACAGCTTGGGCTCTGGTACCAGTCTTGTTGAGAGGGGTTGGACTCTCGTCCACTCTGGAGTTGCTCACTGTGAGAGATGCTCAACAGGTGTGGGCACACTTATTGCCCCCCGACTCGGTGCCTGTACATTGGGGTTCACCCCGGTGGACGAGAGGGTAGCCTCCTTCCGCCTTCAGGTGAGGGAATGGGTCCTGATTGTTGTTTGTGCCTATGCACCAAACAGCAGTTCAGAATAGCCACCCTTTTTGGAGTCTTTGGAGGGGGTACTGGAAAGGGCTTCCGCTGGGGACTCCCTCCTTCTGCTGCAGGACTTCAATGCTCACGTGAGGAATGACAGTGAGACCTGGAAGGGCGTGACCGGGACGGACGCCACCCCCCCAGACCAGAACCTGAGTGGTGTTCTGTTATTGGACTTCTGTACTCGTCATGGATTGTCCATAATGAACACCATGTTCAGACACAACCATGTCCACCTGTGCACTTGGCACCAGAACAACGTAGGCCGCAGTTCAACTATTGACCTTGTGGTAGTTTCATTGGATATGCAGCCGCATGTCTTGGACACTCGGGTGAACAAAGGGGTGGAGCTGTCCACCGATTGCCACCTGTGGTGGTGTGTTGGCCTGTTAGTGAGGGGAGATGGATGTGCAGCCGCATGTCTTGGACACTCGAGTGAACAGAAGGGTGGAGCTGTCAACCGATTACCACTTGTGGTGGTGTGTTGGCCTGTTGGTGAGGGGAGATGTCGGTCCGGCGTGGCAGATGTCTGGTACAGTCCCCTATCAGAAGGAGCTTCAACTCCCACCTCCAGCAGAACATCGCCCACATCCCGAGGGAGGTGGGGAACATGCCTCCAATGTTGATGGCGTCCGACCGGAGCTGTGAGCGTAAGGTGGTCGTGCCCCCTTAGCCTGTCGTGGGGACAATCCCGAAACCCATTGGTGGACACCAGAAAAAATAATATAATACCATATATATACCGGACAACAGTCAACGCAGATACCTTAGCCCAAGCATTCACAATCCATTCACATATGGTGGCGTAACTCTTAAAATTCACCATAGGTGGCAGTTTCTGTCCATTACCATGGCAACCAAGCACAACAGTAAAAGCCGACTTCTCGTGCCCTGTTGTGCGTATCGCTACCGTGGTGGTCCCCTTCTTCTCTATGTGGTTCACCGGGATGTCGAAAGTGAGCGAAAGTGAGCGGCACATCGCCCATGTTGGTGATGTGGTTGGGCTGGATGTATTTGTTGGCAATCTTTTTACTGCAGTAGGAGCGGAAGGTGGCCAGCTTTTCCTTGTAATCCGCCGGAAGTTGCTGTGCCACGGTAGTCCTTACCCGGATGGATAGATGGCGCCGTTTCATAAAACGAAAGCACCAAGACGGACCTCCTTGAAAATGTTCGATTTTCTTTTCTTCTGCAAGCGTTATTGTCCTCAGTCGAATGGTGACTGTAGAGACGCTTCTCCCGGCTGTTCTTCGCTCATTAATCCATTGCTCGAGTTGGTCTTCCAACTGGTGTTAAAAGCCAGGGTAACAAGATGGGTTTTAAGCAAGGATTTAAAATGAGACAAAGATGAGGCTTGTCTGATGTGGACTGGCAAAACATTCCACAGTGTTGGGGCTGCAACAGCAAATGCTCGTTCACCTCTAAGTTTAAGCCTGGTTCTGGGCTCTGTCAGGAGTAGCTGGTCAGCTGACATGAGGGACCGGCTGGGAATGTAGGGGTGCACCAGCTCCAAGAGGTACGAAGGGGCAAGGCTTTAAAAGCAAATGAAATAATTTTAAAATGAATCCTAAAACGAACAGGCAGCCAGTGGAGTGAAGCTAAAATGGGTTATATATGCTCATATTTTCTTGTGCCAGTTAAAAGACGAGCTGCAGCATTTTGAACCAGTTGCAGATGAGGCATTGCAGTAATCCAGCAGAGTGGTCACAAAGGCATGGATTACTATTTCAAAGTGCCGTTTCTGAAGGACCGGCTTGATTTTTGCTAGCTCCCTTAACTGGAAAAAGCTGGATTTAACCCCGGCTTTAATTTGGATTTAGGATCAGTGTTCACTTTTACACCCAGCTTCTTAATGATAGACTTTTGATATTGCACTTCTTCTTTGCCTTTCGGCTTGTCCCTTTAGGGGTCACCACAGCGTGTCATCCTTTTCCATGTACGCCTATCTCCTGCATTCTCCTCTCGAACTCCAACTGCCCTCATGTCTTCCCTCACGACATCCGTCAACCTTCTCTTTGGTCTTCCTCTAGCTCTGTTGCCTGGCAGCTCCATCCTCATCATCCTTCTACCAATATACTCACTATTTCTCCTCTGGACGTGTCCAAACCATCGAAGTCTGCTCTCTCTAACTTTGTCTCCAAAACATCGAACCTTGGCTCGTCCATCTGATGAGCTCATTTCTAATTTTATCCAACCTGGTCACTCCGAGAGCGAACCTCAACATCTTCATTTCCGCCACCTCCAGCTCTGCTTCCTGTTGTCTCTTCAGTGCCACTGTCTCTAATCCCTACATCATAGCTAGCCTTACCACTGTTTTATAAACTTCATCATATGCCTCTTGTTTGGCCCTTGCCACCTCTACCTTTGCCCTATGTCGCATCTCAATGTATTGCTTTCGCCTCTCCTCGGTCCTCTGTGTCCCACTTATTCTTAGCTAATCTTTTTCCTTGTATGATTTCCTGTACTGTGAGGTTCCACCACCAAGTCTCCTTCTCTTCTTTCCTGCCAAAAGATACACCGAGTACTCTCCTGCCTGCCTCTCTGATCACCTTGGCTGCAGTGGTCCAGTCTTCTGGAAGCTCCTCCCGTCCACCGAGATCCTGTCTCACCTCTTCCTGAAAAGCTGCACAACACTTGTCCTGTCTCAGCTTCCACCACATGGTTCTCTGCTCTGCCTTTGTCTTCCTAATCTTCCTCCCCACCACCAGAGTCATTTTACACACCACCATCCTATGCTGTCTAGCCACACTCTCCCCTATCACTACCTTACAGTCAGTAACCTCCTTCAGATTACATCGTCTGCACAAAATGTAATCCACCTGCGTGCTTCTACCTCCGCTCTTGTAGGTCACCCTATGTTCCTGCCTCTTCTGGAAAAAAGTGTTCACTACAGCCATTTGCATCCTTTTTACAAAGTCTACCACCATCTGTCCCTCCAAGTTCCTTTCCTGGATGCCATACTTACCCATCACTTCTTCATCACCCCCATTTCCTTCACCAACATGTCCATTACAATCTGCACCAATCTCGACTCTCTCTCTCTCTGTCTGGGATGCTCAGAACTACTTCATCTTGCTCCTTCCAGAATTTCTCTTTCACCTCGAGGTCACATCCTACCTGTGGTGCATAGCCACTAATCACATTATACATAACACCCTCAATTTCAAGTTTCAGCCTCATCACTCGATCAGATACTCTTTTCACCTCCAAGACATTCTTAGCCAACTCTTCTTTTAAAATAACCCAGACTCAATTTTTCTTCCCATCTACACCACGGTAAAATAATTTAAACCCTGCCCCTAAACTTCTAGCCTTACTGCCTTTCCACCTGGTCTCCTGGACACACAATATATCAACCTTTCTCCTAATCATCATGTCAACCAACTCCCATGGTTTTCCTGTCTTAGTCCCAACATTCAAAGTCCCCACATTCAGTTCTAGGCTCTGTGCTTTCCTTTTCTCTTTCTGCCGAAGAACCCGCTTTCCACCTTCTTTTTCTTCGACCCACAGTAGCTGTATTTCCACCGGCGCCCTGCAGGTTGACGCCGCCGGTGGCTGACGTTGTTAAACCCTGTGAATTTATCTGGGCTTTGGACCGGCCTACAGTTTGCACTGGCTTGTGCCCCCCATCAGGCTGCATTGGACTTTTGATATTGCACTAAGGGACCCAAATCAACTAGGGGGGTCAAAGAAGTGCCACGAAAGACCTCTGTCTTTTTTTTCATTACAATTTAAAAAGTTAAGAGACATCCAGGCCTTAATATCATGTAAGCACTCTAGCAATGTCTTAGCACAGGTGGAAACTGACTTTTTAAGGGGGGCATAGATCTGACTGTCATCTGCATAACAATGAAAAGAAATACCATGCTTCCTGAGAATTGAGCCGAGTGGGAGTAAATAGAGGAAAAATAAGAGAGGGCCAAGCACGGAACCCTGTGGCAGCCCATGTGAAAGGGGAGTAGTGGAGGACACAGAGTCAGCAAGGCTAACACAAAAGGTTCGCTGAGACAGGTCGGACCTGAACCATTCAAGTGCTGTACCTCTGATGGCCACGCACTGCGCCAAACGAGTAATCAGGATATCATGGTCCACAGTATCAAAGGCTGCAGTCAGATCTAAAAGTACTAAAATAACACAGTGACCAGAGTCAGTAGCTACGAAGATGTCATTTCAAAACTCTTAAAATCGCTGATTCGGTGCTGTGCAATGTTTTAAGACCTAATTGGAAAGGCTCAATAATATTTTGTTTATTAATAAACGTCATAACCTGGGAATAGACAATATTTTCCAAGATTTTAGAAAGGAAAGGCAATTTGGAGATTGGGCTAAAAATTGCCAAAACAGAGTGATCCAGCCCAGGTTTTTTTTAACAAAGGTTTCACAAGGGTATGTTTAAAATTAATGGGAACCACTCCTGCAGACAGACTACTATTAATAACTGCAGTAAATGATGGTCCAATAGAAGGGAAAACCTCCTTAAAAAGTCATGGAGGGACAATATCACTTGGTGAACTTGAGGACTTCAAATGACTAACTATTTCCTGCACAAAGTGCACAGGATCAAAATGGTCTAAAACAGCAGAGCAGGAGACAAACACTGAAGGATCAAAACTGGGGGGTGAAATAAGTGTTCTGGCAGAAGTGACTTTTTCAAGGAAAAAGTGAAGAAAGTTTTCACACAGAGCCGGGGAATTCCGCTCTTTTCCGAATTTCAACAGTCTGTGGTGCATTCAAGGCAGAGTTGAAAACCTTAAACAGAATACGAGGCTTGTGGGAGTTTCAATATTAATACATCAATATTATCAATGATGATCTTCTGGACAGTTGTCAAGTCTGCAGTCTTCCCCATATTGAACCCAACTGAGACAATTGAATCAAACTGAAGCAATTTAATGACATAAATTGTGGGCCCTGAATCTATAATCTATGAAAGTTTAACTTTTTGAATGGAATTATGGAAATACACTTTTCCATGATATTCAAATTTTTTGGCAAGGGTCTGTGTGTGTATATATATATATATATATATATATATATATATATATATATATATAGTTTGTGAGACCATGGAGAATGACTTCCAGACAGCTTTGAAAAAATTCTGGTCTACCGTTCGACGTCTCAGGAAGGACAAGCAGTGCACCATCAACACAGTGTATGGTGGGGATGGGAACTACTGACCTCAGTTGTATGGTGGGGATGGGAACTGTTGACCTCAGTACGGGACATTGTGAGTCAGTGGGTCAAATACTTCGAAGATCTCCACAATTCTACTGACACACCTTCCCATGAGGAAGCAGAGTCTAGGGACTCTGATGTGGGCTCTCCTATCTCTGGGGTTGAGGTCACCAAGGTGATTAAAAAGCTCCTTGGTGGCAAGGCCCCAGGGGTGGATGAGATCTGTCTGGAGTTCCTGAAGGCTCTGGATGTCGTGGGGCTGTCCTAGATGACACACCTCTGCAACATCGCGTGCACATCGCGGACAATGCCTCTAGATTGGCAGACCGGGGTGGTGATCCCACTTTTTAAGAAGGGGACCAGAGGGTGTGTATTCGTCCTGGCCGTGGAACAGTGGACCTGCTCTACACCCTCAGCAGGGTCCTCGAGGGTGCATGGGAGTTCGCCCAACCACTCTTCATGTGTTTTGTGGACTTGGAAGAAGGGTTTGACCATGTCCTTCATGGAATTCTGTGGAGGATGCTTCGGGAGTATCGGGTACCAGACCCCTTGATTCTGGCTTTTTGGTCCCCGTATGACCGGTGTCAGAGTTTGGTCTGCATTGCCGGCAGTAAGTCGCATTTGTTTCCAGTGAGGGTTGGACTCCGCCAAGGCTGCCGATTCTGTTCATAACCTTTATGGATTGAATTTCTTGGCGCAGCCGAGGCCTTGAAGGGGGTCTGGTTTGTTGACCTAAGTATTACAACTCTGCTTTTTGCAGATGATGTGGTTGATCATCAAGCCGCGATAGCCAACTCTTACTGAAGCGGTTCGCAGCCGAGTGTGATGTGGTTGGGAAGAAAATCAGCACCTCCAAATCTGATACCATGGTACTCAGTCGGAAAACGGGGGAGTGCCCTCTCCAGGTCGGAAAGGAGATCCTGCCCCAAGTGGAGGAGTTCAAGTATCTTGTGGTGGTGTTCACGAGTAAGGGAAGATTGGAGCGGGAGATCGACAGGCGCATTAATGCAGCATCTGCAATGATGCAGACTGTGTATCGGTCTGTCGTGGTGAAGAAGGAGCTAAGCCAAAAGGTGAAGCTCTTTATTTACTAGTCGACCTACGTTACTACCCTCACCTATGACCCACAGCTCGTGACCAAAAGTACAAGATAACGGATACATGCGGCCGAATTGAGTTTCCGCCACAGCGTTTCTTGGCTCTCCCTTAGGAATAGGATGTGACGCTCCATCATCCGGGAGGGGCTCAGAGTCGAGTTGCTGCTCCTCCACATCGAGGAGACCCACATGCAGTGGCTCAGGCATCCTCCTGTAAGCCTCCCTGGTGAGGTGTTCCGGGCATGTCTCACTGGGAAGAGGCCCTGGGGACAACCCAGGACACGCTGGAGGGGCTATGTCTCCTGGTTGGCTTGGGAACCCCTCGGGATGCAGTGGGAGAGTGGAGAGTGAAGTCTGGGTTTTCCTGCTTAAGCTGCTGCCCCAGCGACCCAACCTCGGATAAGTATGGATGGATGGATGATCATTTTGTAAAATTGTGCATTTAATGATTGTCTTTTCAAGCATGAGATACAGTAACTATACGACCATGTCTATTATGTGATTTCTTTTTTTGCATGCATTAGCAAACTAACTGTTTTTTTATTTTCCCAGGCAAATGTTTAGATCGCTCAGACCTCCTCCACAAAGTGTTCGTATCAGACTGTGACACCAGTAAAACCACTCAAAGGTGGGAGATGAACAACATCATGGCTGTATAAAGACTGCTGAACTCATATACAAAGGAAATCATTTGGACTATGGTGAAGCAAATGGATCTGGACCAATTATAACATGCATTCATGTATGCTATAAATAACTGGGTTGATGGTGGGTCCTTTTTGATCTGAGCCATTCACTTGTCAGAATATGGCAACCATCTTACCCCCACTAGACATGAATTAACTTTGAGGAATTGATCAAAGTTAGTGGCCCAAAAAATTGGCATATGCCAGCCTCTAACACTGTCCTTGCTGTCTCTACTTTATGGCTGTGGTCACCAACCTTTTTCCCGCCACAGACATGGAAGTACACCTATTTCGACGACAGGCATCCATATACGGTGTGTGTGTGTGTGTGTGTGTGTGTGGGGAGGTCGGGGGTGGGGGTTTGGTGACGTAGATTCCAGAAGTTGATCGACATATGTGTGGCTCGGTACAACATGGCCCATGGATCAGTGCCCAGTGGTTGGGCTCCACTGCTATAGGATACCATGTTTCTCATAGAAAAGATCCAAGAGATTTTTTTTTTAATTCAATATCACGGCGTTGGGTGGGGTGGGTGGAATTTCTGTGGGGAATCACTGATCGTGGCATTCTGTTTTATGCACACTCCATTTTGAAAATCCTGAATGAGTGCTATTTAGTTCAAAGAAAAGTAATAGGTAATTTGGGTCCCCTTCAAATTCGTAACTGAAACGGGATGCACACATACTAACAATCAGGTCAAATTTGAGCCTTTTCCTACCTTTGCGATCAAAGTCAGCAATGGCCTGAATTTCGGATGTCTCTGAAACATTATCCTGAACAATTATCTCGAGATGGCGGTTGTGTTGAGTGTGTTGTGTTTTCCTCCAGAATCCACTCCAAAAATGGTTGTGACTGAGTCTTAAATTTTAAAGGTCCCATATTTTGGCTATTTAGACCTCCACAGGGTGACTCTGTAACATGGACTGAGTATAATAGTGTCAATTTCATTAAAAAAAAAAAAAAAAACACCTTGGTTTTGTCATACTAGTGTCCAGAAAAGACCCCTCTGACAGCTACTTCTGTTTGACCCAGTTTTGTATCCGCTTTGTCCATATTTGGCTTTCCTCTGATTGGTTGCCTGTGTGTACAAAACCCAACCCTCACTAATTGTGATAGCACACGTTTATGTTGACAGCGCTGGCCTGGGGGCAGAGAGGTAGCCGGAGATATTCACTAGTGATGTAGATAAGCTCGAGAAATTCGAAAGGATTTCAGGCCTCTCAGCAGAAAAACGGCTCAGGAAAACTCAGGAATGCATGGATGATTTCAATTCATATTTCACATGTTTGCTAAGGCACCATAGAGCCAAATACACCCCAAATACAAGAAAAAGTATTTTTGGTAAAATATGGGACCTTTAAAACAGTTCAATATTTACAATTGCAAATTTTTGTGTGTGGCTGTTGCTGGAAAAACAGAGAAGCAGCTTGTTGTGTTGAGCATGTTACTGTTATTGGGGAACAAGTTGTATGTCATGATATAGAAAAACAATGTCATTCTGAAAATCAACAGCAAGTGCTATTAAAAATAGTATTTGATATTACTGAAAGCATACATATACGGATGGTGGGAACTTATTCAATGAAAAATATCTTGGAAGATATCAATAAATGAACAAAATTGTGTGTGATTATGTGTAAGGGTAATCATGTATGCAGTAAATGGGACAGTTGGTGAAAATTATTTAAAATGTATTCTGTGCTGACAATAGCCCTTAATGACATTTTAAATGTCAAGAAATATGATGGATAAATTAATAAAATGAAATTTGGCAGAAAACTAAATTTTTTGCAAATTTTTTAATATACCAGTGTCTATTGTTGTCACATATACAGTATCTTATGCTCTGTTGATGCATATTTCACCTTCTGAGGGTCTTTCCTGCGAGCAGAAAATGTGAGAACTTCGAGGAAGTTAATCTCCAGAGGGAAAGTCTGAATTAGCAGATGCAGAGAGACGCGTAAAAGAAAGACTGTAAGCCTAACCTGCTCGCTACCAGGTTTTGTATGCTAAATCCTGACTTTCTACTGCTCTCCTCCCACCTGAAGCAAACTGTCTGTTTCATGATCCCATGGTGCCAAGTGTTCTGGTTAGGCCGTATTTTGTTACGGGCAGTTGCCATGTGTTGCGACGTTATGGGGAAGTAAAAAATAGTCCGCAATCTGGAAAGGACAAGACGACATGCGCTGTTGTTTAAGGAACTTGAAGTTTGTCAGTGAGCAAGCAAGCGAGTGGCAATTACGCGCTTGACTTTGTAACGAATATCGACCCTCATTTCAGAGACCACACAGCCTGGTCTGCCCTGTTTTTTAATCCATTTAAGAAAACCACCAACATTCCTCAGCCACCAAGCAGGCAGGATGTCTGTTTTAAATCATAATGACACAACCAGATAAAACCAGTTCTTCTTTCCGCCAAAAAACGAAGAACAAAGATTTCCCAATAAGGAGAAGCGACAGAGGGCCCCAAAATGTCTGCGTAATCTCCCCAAGACCCACAGTTCACATTGTGGAATGAATAGTGACTGATTCCTGCTCAACAGAGATAAATCCCTCTCTCATCACCCACCATCAAAGCCCACTCAGCAGAATTGCAGATGGCCAGGACCCAGACTCTCAAGATGCGCGTTCACTTGTCATCGATGGAAGACGGAGACTTCCAGTGGTGACCGAAACCACTGCAAGACAGACTCCTTGTGACCCTTGTTTAGGCAAATCTTTTTCTGACAGAATAAGTAAGGAAGCAATCTTGTCTGTGGGTTTTTATTACTAGGATTTGAATGTGTATTTTAAGAACTTTACATGAACGCCACTTATGATTGTATTTCTGCAAATTTGAATGTCTGATGTCAAATCTGTTTGTCAAGTGAACCGGATGAAACGTTTCACCCCACACAACACAAATGCCACATTGCAAATATTAGTGTTCTCAACAACCACATGCACTTGAAACATTCGTCACATGGATTAAAGAGGATGGGCGCGTGACAAGGCAAAGTTGGAAAATGGTCTCGTTATCTTTAATCCAATAATTAATATTTTATTCCACTGGTTTTACACCACAAATTATCCTAAAATGAAATGCAATTCTAGAGGCACAGTCTGCCTTCCATTTGCCTCGCTCTCTGAAGCGGATAAAAGGCCGAAGCTCCTTTGTCCTGCACTCTCGCTCACTCTCTCACTCTCTCGTTCAACCTGCTGAAGATCTGGCACAGCCCGGGAGCCCCCACCTCTCACCACGAGCTGGCGGAGGCTGGGAGACACTGAACTTCGAGCGTGGATCGTAGGAAGCACCTACCAACTCCCCGAAGCTACCCTTTTGGGTGTGGGGCAGTTTACGGACGAGGCTCTGTTGGGAAGTAATTGCGGTGCGAGTTTTTCCCTGACCACGTGGCAAGCATTGCCACTGCCAGCGCGCCGGTCATCCTGCACCTGAAGTGCATCTTTTCTTCTTTCCTTCCTTTTTCTTCAAACCATCCCTCGTGAGCGCTCTTGCCAACCCCCGGAAGGTCGACCCGTCTCCCTGAATTGGTCAACACATGTAAGTCCAACTTGCGGTCCACTAAAAGTACAGATTAGTGCATATTTGGTTTTAAATTAACAAGAACAGGAATCCCCAACTATATGCATTTGTCACTGTCCGCTCATTCCACCCTCACATCACAAGTCAGTCTCCTCTGCCAATGTTTGTCTGTCCTTTGTTTTGTTGTTGTTTCTTGCATTGCTTCCCTTGTAGATTACCCATGTTAGATCTCATAAAATTTTCTGTAAAAAATTCACTACCTGCATCAGTTGTGTGTTTGGGTTCGAGAAAAAACCTTTGGCCTTCTAGAACGCTTATCTAATTCATGTAGCAACCTTCAAATTAGGAGACTGTGGAAAAAAGGTTTGTCGTCACTTTGTCCTGAAGTTTTATACATCGAAAAAGTGACGTGGTACCCCTTTACTAGATAAAACAGTTTATTTCAACGTTTAAACTTAAAATTACGCTAAACCGGAAATAACGCAGGCGTCGCTTACGGCTCATTCTTTTCTCCTAAATTAATTTTAAAAAATTTAACTCATATATGCTACAATATAAAACATAAATTTTCCAACTCAGCTCCCCCCTTTGGATTATATCACACAATCTATTATTAATCACATACAAAAGGAAAAATTTAAACATTACATCCTAAGTACCTAAAAGCTATCCATCCATCCATTTTCAACACCCCTTATCCTGGTTAGGGTCGCGGGGAACTGGAGCCTATCCCAGCTGACTTTGGCCGAAAGGCGGACTACACCCTGAACTGGTCGCCAGTCAGTCACAGGGCACATATAGACACGGACAACCATTCGCACTCACATTCACACCGTCACTGAGTGGGAACTGAACCCACGCTGCCCGCACCGAAGTCAGGCGAGTGTACCACTACACCATCAGTGACTACCTAAAAGCTAATACTAAATAATCAAAATATTAAGTTAATCAAAACATCAAAAATTACTCAAAATGATATAACAGTATAATATGCATTAACAAACAACCCTACAGTCATCCAGTAATTCACACCTCAGGTTTAAAAAAAATCCTTCATAAGCGGGTTGTAAGTCAGTCATGCAACAAAGTTAGACTGAGGAGTATGTATCATGGTCATCATTTGAGTTTTCATTGGCATCCAAGCAGTCTGATTTAGGGAAAAGGTCAGGAAAATCTTCATCAGAGACTGAATAGTGAAATCGTGAATTGTGAACAAATGCTGTGTCAACCATGCGAGAGACTAAAGAGTTCACCAAAGGGACTAAACAACAGGACATAAAAAAAAAAGAACAAGCATAGCGATACAACCAAGCTTGCCATCCATGTCCAGTGAACCAGCTCGAATCGAGCACCTCCTCGCGGGCAATGACATCGCGGAGTGTAGTGAGGTTTTTAATGCCACTGGCTTTGACGCTTGTATGGCCAGCATTGTCAGGAATGTATGTGCAACAGGTTTGGTTCAAGAGAGTACAACCACCACCCTGAGAAGCCGATAGTAGATCAAGTGTCATGCAGTTTTGGAGGGGTACTTCACTAATTGCGTTAATTTCCACACGTGAAGCCTCTAGAATGGTCAGGGTAGCGTTAACAAAACGAGAAAAACGCTAACTTAGAGTTTCATATCGTAACATCAATTTTCCCACCCCAATTTGAGGAAATAGTGAGTATAATACCTTAGTACCTGTACTCCAAACCTTGTGATCGGACATCTGTTCCCCAAACTGGATCATGTTCTTAAAATTGGGCTTGTCTGCGACGACGGGAACGAGATGTGGTAGAGATAATGTATGAGTGGTCTGTCAAAGCAATAGGGGCGCACCGACCTTACCAATCGGAAACGAGTCTAGTGTAGACACTGTGTCCACAAAGCCAGTACACGCCCTCAAAAGGCAACATGCCCAACCGGTCTGGTGCTGACATATTGGCATATTGGGAAGACCGGTAGTACCAAGAGTTTGGGAATTGTTCAGAGCGGAATTAGAGACAAAGGTTGTGCATGGTACAGATATAGATTGCCAATAAGATTTTGGTAATTTCACGCCGGGGCGAATGTGAACTGGGCCAAACAAAGGCACCATACCTGAATCATTAGTGGGTTTAAAAGCATCAAAATTTTGGGTCACATTGATGTAGAGGAGAGGAGAACCTGTTTCAGCAAAAACGGTTTGATTAAGGTATTGTAGACTGACAAAAGAAACTAAGGGGCGAGGAAAGAGTGATGACGCATTAGGATGTGGGGGAGGCACAATGTGGGTTTGCAGCAGCATACGGCATGAAGTAACAAACATAGCAGTGAGAACGATTTTGAGAGCGTGCCACATGAAGGGCATACAGAAACCAAACATTCATGCTGTAGAAATTAGCAGAAGTAGTGGCAATCGTATGTAACCAAAGAAGCTCGTCATGGTTGTCACATCTTGTGAGGTACAAAATTGTGTCAACTGTCAAAGGTGAGCGTCGATGCACAATGTAATCACAATAACCATGGCAATTAATGCCAAACCACCAAGGAGACCCCCAGAATAGGTCATCATCGTCATCTTTTCTTCTACCGAGTTACGCAGTTGCGTGTGTGCGTGTACGTGTGGTCTGCGCGTCAGTTCAGACAGATGATTGGTCGTTGCTCGGGTTTTATGACCTTCTGTTCCTCTATAATCCATCAATGCGCAATCAGTTGCTAGCACTGATTGTAGCTAAAAGTGAATCCTCTTTCTTAGAGGTGGTTACTTGGCCTCATTAGGCCGACCTTTATGGTCATCCGTCGTAGAAGGTGAGGGAAGTGGAGGAATCGGGACCATAGGAGACGCTGGGACCTTCTTGCAGTGTGACGCGTGAACCCACGTAGCTCTTTCAGCGACCTTCACTGCAGTATTGGTTACAAGGAGGACTTGGAAAGGCCCCAGCCAGCGCTGATGTGTCCACATTTTCCACCGGAGGTTCTTAAGCAGGGTTTGATGATATGCAGCGGTCCATCAGCCGACCTTGGCAGTGCTGAATGAACTTGTTTCCTGACATCAGAGAGCAAGTTAGTCACAGATGTGCAATACCTGATCATGTTGTCCTCGCAAAGGTGTGTGTCCGTTGGCAAGCCTGGAGGATGCAGTCCAACATTCAGAGGGCCTGCAAAGAGGACCTCAAAAGGGGACAAATTGTTCCGAAGACGGACGCTCATCCTCATATACATCAACACAATTGGTAGACCCTTAATCTAATTTAATTTTGTGTCTTCACAAAATTTACTTAATTTAGCTTTTAGAATCCCATTTTCTTTTTCTACTGCACCGGCAGACTGGGGATGGTAACTGCAATGTGTTTTGAGGTCAAATTGTAGTCTATCTGAAAGCTGTGTCAACACTTCGTTTTGTGCCGTTGTCAAAAGAAAGTTTTTCAGGAATTTCCCATCTGGGAATAATTTCAGTCAATAATGATTTTGCCACCGTAGATGCATGTTTTGCTGGTAATACTAAAGTCCATTTTGAAAACATGTCTACCACAACTAGACAGTATTTCTTGCCTTCACAGGGCGTTAATTCTATGAAGTCCATCATTACATGTTGGAATGGTCGTGTAGGTAGTGGGTGCGCTGCCAGGTGGGTGAGTGGGCGTGGTCTACCAGAATTGAAACGAGCATGTGAGGCAGGATTTACAAAAGTTGGCTGCAAAAGCGTAAAACCCTTTTGTAAACCATTGACTTTGCACTGCAGAAACCATCCCCCCCCCCCTTGAAACATGGTCTAACCCGTGTGTAACGCAGGAATGTGGTTCCCCCTCATCAGGGAGTGGCATGAGAGTGGCGGGGTTGAGAGTTTTGTTGTACCGTTACGTGAGGAAGTCCCAACATCACCATGTTGTATCGGAGCCAGTGTGAAAGCAGACAAGTGAAGAGAGTTGCTCCTGCAAGATAGAACTTGCACAGTGGGGCACATAGAAAGTGAGTGGGGCGTACCCCACATAGTCACGTCCAGCAAGTACAACCTGTTCATAGGCTGCCACCGCGCAGAGGCACGCAAGAAGGCCCTGTGCCACCGGATCAAGTCGACGGGAGAAATACCCCACTGGGTGGAGACGTTCGCCATGGTGCTGAAGTAACACAGATGTCATGTTGCCATGGCGTTCGTCTACAAACCGAACAAAGGACTAGGATGAATCTGGAAGCCCAAGAGTGGGGGAGGACTGGAAAGCACACTTCAGGTGTTCAAAGGCAGTGGTAGCCTCAGGCGTCCATTTAACGTGTGATGAGGAAGTGAGTGACTTGTCCAGGGTGAGAGAGCGCACAGTAGAGTCATAATCAGAATAATTTGGGATGAAATGTCTACAGTAAGATTCCCAAAAAAGACATAACTGTTTCTTAGTGAGTGGTTTGGGTGTGTCACCAATAGCCTGCACTCGGGCTGGAGAAAGTTTTTCCCCTGTGTGTTTTTGTGACACAAACTGCAATTTTGACAATGATGCTTTGTGACCTTCCGATGCAAGGTGTTTTAATAAAGCGATTGTATCAGTCTCACATTGTTCTTTGGTGGGTGCAGCTATCAACAAGTCATAGACATACTGTAGTAAAGCTGTGCCCGGTGTGAGTGTCAAAGGTTCAAGACTGCGGGCGAGTGCCTCACAAAAGAGGGTAGGGCTGCATGTCAGTTCCTGGCATAAGCGTGTCCATGTGTAATTTTTCCCATCAAAAGTAAAAACAAACCAAAATTGTGAATCTTTGTAACGCGGGCTGTAAAAAAAAGAAAAAAAGCATTCGAGAAGTCAACAACTGAGAACCATTTTGTGTCAGATGGAATTTGTCCCAAAATGGTGTACGGATTTGGCACACAAGGAGCTGGAGCGTTTATCGCAGCATTAAAAGCTTTCAAATCTTGAACAAAACACCACTCGGTTGGCTGACCTTGAGGTCTAATTTTTTTCACTGGAAATATTGGCATTTGAACAGGTGTATTGTCACATCGTACAATTATTCCAGCTTTGAGCAATGCCTCAAATACTGGCCGAATACCGTCAACACCGTCTGTGCGCAATGGGTACTGACGCTGTAGTGGGCGATAGGACGACTAAGTTTCGATCTGAACAGGTGGACAGTTCTTAATTAGCCCTACATCATGTTTGCTGGTAGCCCACAGCGTAGGTGGGACTTGGTAGACGGAACGCAGGGCACGTGTGTGCGCATTGAATACCTTTCTGTGTGCATTAACAGATTTTGAAAAAAAATATTGTTGGATCCGATGTTGGTGCCCAATCAGTTGCGCGTCGACATTGATAAACAAAAGGCCCTAAAGGCTGAACGGACAACATCAAAGACAGACAGCTGTACTCATGTTAGTGAGACAGACGCTGTGCAAAACTCATGATTAAAAAAGTGGTCACTGATATTTAGCGAGTCATTCAAGTCCTTATAAAAAGTCTCAAAATGTTGGTCTGGTCCGTCATCTACATGTGTCGTACAATGCAATTTGCGGCTGTCCATTACATCAGAAATGAACTGAGTCGCAAATTTCGTCAGATAGGTGCTGATTGGACCGCTGATTCCCCAATGATAAATAATAGCGGTGTGTGGGGACTGAATTTAACAAATGATGATTCCACATCATCTACCGGACGCGTGATCTCAATACCGTCAGGAGTGGATGCCAGTACCAAACCAAACAAAGATGGTGCCTACCAGTGTGGTCGCCTCGGTTCCGCGCTCTCTAGTATTGTTTGTGTTTTTTGTTCGTCTTTGGAGACATTACACGACTCACTTACACAAGGGGAGACTTGCTAAACATAAAGGATGCTACTCCGGACTTTCTTTCACCAACTTTCGCAAATCCGCTCAGTTTTTTCCCCGAATTACTCACCGGAGCGGCGTCCGCGGTTTTCGGCGCATGGAGGCGCAGGCGACGGCACAGAGGGAAGCGAGCCGGCATCCAGGTGAAACTCCGCAAGAGAGGATACAGATTGGCGTTCCCATCGATCCACCTCGCGAATGTACGCTCCCTACCCAACAAAATGGACGAGCTTCATCCCCTGATAAAGACCAGTAAAGACTTCGGAGGTTCCGCCACCATGTGATTTACGGAGACTTGGCTTTGTGAGGCTGTACCCGATGGCGCCGTCATGCTTCCGGGTTTCCATCTTCACCGAGCGGACCGCATCGCAGAGTTATCGGAGAAAATAAAAGGCAGCGGGATATGCTTCTATATCAATGAAAAATCGTGTACGGACGTCACGGAGCTCAGCACACACTGCAAGCCTGCATTTGGAGTCGATGTTTTTGAACTGTAAGCCATTCTACTCGCCGCGTGAGTTCGCATCATTCATCCTTGCTGGAGCGTACATCCCGCCTCAAGCTAACACGAACGCCGCACTGCTAATGCTCGCCGAACAAGTCAACGAAATTGAAAAAAAACACCCGGACTCACCCCTCATTATTCTCGGGGACTTTAACAAAACTAAACTCAACCACGAACTCCCTAAATACAAGCAGCACTTTGACTGTCCTACCAGGGAAAATAACATTCTGGACCACTGCTATACTACGCTAAAAAACGCATACCGTGCTATACCTCGTGCAGCCCTGGGCTCGTCTGATCACTGCTTAATTCACTTAATACCGACATACAGGCAAAAACTTAAATGTGCGAAGCCTACAGTGAAAACAGTGAAAAAGTGGACCAATGAAGCAAAGATGGAACTTCAAAGCTGCTTAGACTGCACAGACTGGAGTGTCTTTGAAAATTCAGCTGGCAGCCTGGATGAATATACGGACACTGTCACATCCTATATCAGTTTCTGTGAAGAGGTTTGTGTACCAACAAAGTCATTTCGCACTTTCAACAACAAGCCGTGGTTCACTGCCAAACTTAAGCAGCTTCGCCAAGCTAAGGAGGACGCATATCAGAGCGGGGACAGGGCCGTGTATAATCACGCAAGAAAGCTGCTGACTAAAGAAATTAACATTGCAAAGAGGAACTATGCAGCAAAGTTGGAAAAACAGTTTAGTGCAAACGACTCTAAATCAGTATGGCATGCATTCCAATCGCTGACTAATTACAAGCGACAATCCCCCCCAAGCAGAAAACAATAGCACACTAGCCAACGACTTGAATACCTTCTACTGCAGATTTGAAAAGGACACTTTCACACCCACCCAGCCAGCCACATCACCGACCACAATCACACCTCGGACTTCTGCGTTAACCATCCATGAACAGGATGTGAGACTCATTTTCAAATAACAAAAGATTAACAAAGCGGCAGGCCCAGACCATGTGTCCGCATCCTGCCTCAAAGTCTGCGCGGACCAGCTCGCGCCAGTCTTCACTAAGCTCTTCAATAGATCTGGAACTGTGCGAAGTACCATCCTGTTTCAAACGCTCCACCATCATTCCAGTCCCCAAGAAACATACAATCTCGGGTCTAAATGACTACAGGCCTGTCGCCTTGACATCTGTGGTCATGAAGTCCTTTGAACGTCTCGTGCTGGACCACCTCAAGAGCGTCACAGGTCCCCTGCTGGACCCCCTGCAGTTTACTACCGAGCGAACAGGTCTGCGGATGATGCAGTCAACATGGGACTGCACGTCATCCTTGAACACCTCGAAAGTGCAGGGACCTACACGAGGATCCTGTTCGTGGACTTCAGCTCAGCGTCCAACACCATCATCCCTGAACTCCTTTCATCCAAGCTTCTCCAGCTCAGCGTCTCACCTGCCATCTGCCAGTGGATTTACAGCTTCCTAACGGGCTGGACACAGCAGGTGAGGCTGGGAGAGACCACCTCATCCACACGCGGCATCAGCACTGGGGCGCCCCAAGGTTGTGTCCTCTCTCCGCTGCTCTTCTCTCTCTACACGAACGACTGCACCTCAGCGCACCCGGCTGTCAAACTCCTCAAGTTTGCAGATGACACCACTGTCATCGCCCTCATCAAGGACGGTGATGAGTCTGCATATCGACAGGAAGTGGAGCGGCTGGACCTGTGGTGCGGCCGACACAACCTGGAGCTGAACACGCTCAAGACTGTAGAGATGATCGTGGACTTCAGGAGGCATCCTTCGCCACAGCTGCCCCTCACGTTGTCCAGCTGCCTTGTGTCAACTGTCGAGACCTTAAAGTTCCTGGGAATTACAGTCTCTCAGGACATGAAGTGGGCAACCAACATCAACTCCGTCCTCAAAAAGGCCCAGCAGAGGATGTACTTCCTGCGGCTTCTGAGAAAGCATGGCCTGCCACAGGAGCTGCTGAGGCAGTTCTACACAGCGGTCATCGAATCAGTCCTGTGTTCTTCCATCACAGTCTGGTTTGGTGCTGCTACAAAAAAGTACAAACTCCGACTGCAACGGACAATCAAACCTGCTGAAAGGATTGTCGGTACCCACCTACCCATCCTTGAGGACCTGCACGCTGCAAGAACCAAGACAAGCGCGTGCAAAATCCCCTCGGACCCACCGCATCCCGGTCACCAGCTCTTCCAGCTCCTTCCCTCAGGTAGGCGCTACCGATCAATGTAAACTAGAACTAACAGACATTCCAACAGCTTCTTCCCTCTTGGGATGAACTTCTTAAACACCTAACCTACAATTCCATTACAACATGCTGGCAATTTTTTTGACTTGAGTTCATTGTCAGATTTCTGTGGGGCCAATTATATATTACTCGTGCACTCACTGTAGTAGTCTCGCCACGCTGGACTATTTGCATATCTGTTGTTGACCAATACTGGCCACTCATGCCAGAGTAGTGCTCCATTTGCACACTGATTGAAGGAGTATCTGCAACATTTGCACAACCAACATTGTCCCAGATTATCGCGCTACTTGTCACTTTAAACTGCATACACTCCTTGAAGTCTCGGCGCCCTTTGCACAATGGTCATTGCACCGGACTATTGCAATATTGGTCATTCGAACTGCTCTAAGTGCTAGAGGACTCTGCATCTTTTTGCACAATTGTCAAAAACATTTTTTTTTTAAATGTTCCGGCATTACCAGATAACTATTAACCCCTTATTGCTCAGTGACTGTTTTTGTCAATGTCTTTATGTCCCAAAAGTGTTCTCTGTCAATTGACTGTCTGTTGTCATACTAGAGCGGCTCCAACTACCGGAGACAAATTCCTTGGGTGTTTTTTGGACATACTTGGCAAATAAAGATGATTCTGATTCTGATGCTGATCACCCCTGTTTCCTTCACCAACATAGCCATTACTTTAAACTGCATACATTTCTTGAAGTCTCGGCGCCCTTTGCACAATGGTTATTCCACCGGACTATTGTTCTATTAGTCATTTCAAACCGCTCTAATAGGTAGAGTACTCTCCATCTTTTCGCACAATGGTCAAAAAAATAAAAAAACAAAAATTGTACCAGCATTACCAGATAACTATCCATCCATCCATTTTCTGAGCCGCTTCTCCTCAGTAGGGTCGCGGGCGTGCTGGAGCCTATCCCAGCTGTCATCGGGCAGAAGCCGGGGTACACCCTGAACTGGTTGCTAGCGAATCGCAGGGAACATACAAACAAACAACCATTTGCACGCACAGTCACACCGACGGGCAATTTAGAGTCTTCAATCAATGCATGTTTTTGGGATGTGGGAGGAAACCGGAGTGCCGGAGAAAACCCACGCAGGCACGGGGAGAACATGCAAAACTCCACACAGGCGGGGCCGGGGATTGAACCCGGGTCCTCAGAACTGTGAGGCTGACGCTCTAACCAGTCGTCCACCGTGCCGCCACCAGATAACTATTAACCCCTTATTGCTCAGTGACTGTTTTTTTTCAGTCTTTATGTCCCAAAAGGGTTCTCTGTCAATTGACTGTCTGTTGTCATACTAGAGCGGTTCTAACTACTGGAGACTAATTCCTTGTGTGTTTTTGACATACTTGACAAATAAAGATGATTCTGAGTCTGATTCTGATCACCCCTGTTTCCTTCACCAACATAGCCATTACAATCTGCACCAATCATGACTCTCTCTCTGTCTGGGATGCTCAGAACTACTTCGTCTAGCTCCTTCAATAATTTCTCTTTCACCTCTAGGTCAAATCCTACCTGTGGGGGAAAGCTTCTCATCACATTATACATCTTCTTTTCCTTTCGGCTTGTCCCTTTAGGGGTCGCCACAGCGCGTCATCCTTTTCCATGTACGCCTATCTCCTGCATTCTCCTCTCGAACTCCAACTGCCCTCATGTCTTCCCTCACGACATCCATCAACCTTCTCTTTGGTCTTCCTCTAGCTCTCTTGCCTGGCAGCTCCATCCTCACCATCTTTCTACCAATATACTCACTATTTCTCCTCGAGATGTGTCCAAACCATCGAAGTCTGCTCTCTTTGTCTCCAAAACATCTAACCTTGGCTGTCCCTCTGATGAGCTCATTTCTAATTTTATCCAACTTGGTCACTCCGAGAGCGAACCTCAGCATCTTCATTTCCGCCACCTCCAACTCTGCTTCCTGTTGTCTCTTCAGTGCCACTGTCTCTAATCCGTACATCATGGCTGGCCTCACCACTGTTTTATAAACTTTGCCATTCATCCTAGCAGAGACTCTTCTGTCACATAACACACCTGACACCTTCCTCCACCCGTTCCAACTTGCTTGGACCAGTTTCTTAACTTCCTGACCACACTCACCATTGTTCTGGACGGTTGACCCCAAGTATTTGAAGTCCTGCACCCTTGCTATCTCTTCTCCCTGTAGCCTCACTCTTCCCCCATGACCCCTCTCATTCATGCACATATATTCTGTCTTACTTTGGCTAATCTTCATTCCTCTTCTTTCCAGTGCATGCCTCCATCTTTCTAACTGTTCCTCCACCTGCTCCCTGCTTTCACTGCAGATCACAATGTCATCTGCAAACATCATGGTCCACGGGGATTCCAGTCTAACCTCATCTGTCAGCCTATCCATCACCACTCCAAACAGGAATGGGCTCAGGGCTGATCCCTGATGCAGTCCCACCTCCACCTTAAATTCGTCTGTCACACCTACAGCACACCCCACCGCTGTTCTGCTGCCCTCGTACATGTCCTGTATTATTCTAACATACTTCTCTGCCACTCCAGACTTCCGCATGCAGTACCACATTTCCTCTCTAGGTACTCTGTCATAGGCTTTCTCTAGATCTACAGAGACACAATGTAGCTCCTTCTGACCTTCTCTGTACTTTTCCATCAACATCCTCAAGGCAAATAATGCATCTGTGGTACTCTTGTCTAGGCATGAAACCATACTGTTGCTCACAAATACTCACTTCTGTCCTGAGTCTAGCCTCCACTACTCTTTCCCATAACTTCATTGTGTCGCTCATCAACTTTATTCCTCTATAGTTCCGACAGCTCTGCACATCACCCTTGTTCTTAAAAATGGGCACCAGCACACTTTTCCTCCATTCCTCAGGCATCTTCTCACACCCTAGAATTCTATTGAACAAGCTGGTCAAAAACTCCACAGCCACCTCTTCTAGATGCTTCCATACCTCCACAGGAATATCATCATGAACAACTGCCTTTCCATTTTTCATCCTCTTTAATGCCTTTCTAACTTCCCCCTTACTAATCAGTGCCACTTCCTGGTCCACCAAACTTGCCTCTTCTACTCTCCCTTCTCTCTCATTTTCCTCATTCATCAACTCCTCGAAGTATTCTTTCCATCTACTTAGCACAATGCTGGCACCAGTCAACATATTTCCATCTCTATCCTTAATCACCTTAACCTGCTGCACATCCTTCCCATCTCTATCCCGTTGTCTGGCCAGCCTGTATAGATCCTTTTCTCCTTCTTTAGTGTCCAACCTGCCATACATGTCATCATATGCCTCTTGTTTGACCTTTGCCACCTCTACCTCTGCCCTGTGTCGCATCTCAAAGTATTCCTTTCGCCTCTCCTCGGTCCTCTGTGTCCCACTTCTTCTTAGCTAACCTTTTTCCTTGAATGATTTCCTGTACTGTGAGGTTCCACCACCAAGTCTCCTTCTCTCCTTTCCTGCCAGAAGACACACCAAGTACTCTCCTGCCTGCCTCTCTGATCACCTTGGCTGCAGTGGTCCAGCCTTATGGAAGTTCCTCCCGTCCACCGAGAGCCTGTCTCACCTCTTCCTGAAAAGCTGCACAACACTCGTCCTGTCTCAGCTTCCACCACATGGTTCTCTGCTCTGCCTTTGTCTTCCTAATTTTCCTCCCCACCACCAGAGTCATCCTATGGTGTCTCACCACACTCTCCCCTACCACTACCTTACAGTCGTTAACCTCCTTCAGATTACATCGTCTGCACAAGATGTAATCTACCTGCGTGCTTCTACCTCCGCTCTTGTAGGTCACCCTATGTGCGTGCCTCTTCTGGAAAAAAGTGTTCACTACAGCCATTTGCATCCTTGTTGCAAAGTCTACCACCATCTGTCCCTCCAAGTTCCTTTCCTGGATGCCATACTTACCCATCACTTCTTCATCACCCCTATTTCCTTCATCAACATGTCCATTACAATCTGCACCAATTACGACACTCTCTCTGTCTGGGACGCTCAGAACTACTTCTAGCTCCTTCCAAAATTTCTCTTTTCACCTCTAGGTCACATCCTACCTGTGGGGCATAGCCACTAATCGCATTATACATAACACCCTCAATTTCAAGTTTCAGCCTCATCACTCATCATTCTTCGCCAACTCTTCTTTTAAAATAACCCTGACTCCATTTCTCTTCCCAGCTACACCATGGTGAAATAATTTAAACCCTACCCCTAAACTTTGAGCCTTACTGCCTTTCCACCTGGTGTCCTGGACACACAATATATCAACCTTTCTCCTAATCATCATGTCAACCAACTCCTGAGATTTTCCTGTCATAGTCCCAACATTCAAAGTCCCCACATTCAGTTCTAGACTATGTGCTTTCCTCTTCTCTTTGTGCCGAAGAACCCGCTTTCCACCTATTCTTCGACTTCGACCCACAGTAGCTGAATTTCCAACGGCGCACTGCAGGTTGACGGCGCCGGTGGCGGATGTTGTTAACGCTCATATTTGTTTGGCAAGGTTTGAAGCCGGATGCCCTTCCTGACGTAACCTTCTGCACTTATCCGGGCTTGGGACCGGCCTAGAGGTTTGCACTGGCTTGTTTCCCCAATAGGCCTGCATTGGAATTAATTTCTTACTCCACTGGTTTAAACCACAGAAAATTCTACAATGAAATCCAATATCAGAGGCGTGGTCCTTCTGACCACTTTTGGCTTTGGTGGCAGCACCATTTTTCTCCTTGGTACAAAAGGTCAGAGCTTTTTGTTCTCGATGCTCTTCTTTATTCTGAAGATGCTGGCTCCCAGCCAGGAAGTCCCATCTCTCCCCGCGAGAGACGGGAAGCGCTCTTAAACAGGCTAGGCCTGGCCGACCCTTCTTTGCCATGCCGACGACTGCTGACCGCAGGTTAATTCTGTCAGCTCCCCATAACTAGACTTTTGTGTGCGGATGAGTCACAATTGACGGGAATCTGGCAGGAAGGATTTGCGGTGTTCTCTCAGCATGTGGCGAACACAACCACGCCACCCAAGCGCTCTGGCCACCCTACACTTGAATTCTTACTATTTCCCTTTTTCTTCTCTTTCTTCAAATCCACCTGTCGGCGCCCTTGCCCAGCCATTGGGAGGATTGACCCGCCTGCCTAAATCTTGTTCAATGTAACATGAGTACAACGTGCTGATTACCAAGTACAAATTGGTGCATAATTGGGTTATCCTAACGCTCACAGAAATTCCCAGCTCCAGCATTGCTCACCGCACATTCTCATTTCACACTTACATCACAAGTTCAGCCTTCTTTACAAATGTTTATCTGTGCATTATCTCTTTGAAGTCAAACTATTCATTTGTATTAATGTAGCGAGCCTTCTAAGTACTCAGATTGATCGAGGTTTTTCTTCACTTTTTCTAAAATTTACGAATATAAAAAGAGACATGGTGCCCTACATGAGACAAAGATAGTTTGATTGTAACGTTAAACGTACGTCGAACCACATCAGAAGTAAACACAGGTGTGAACTTTCTGACGTATTCTTTTCCAAAATTAATTACGCTTTTATCCAAAACCAATATATACTACAGATTGGTGCCCCGTGTGAGGGGTTATGTTTTCGTTCAACTCAAATACACAAAATTCATGATATTTGTAATATAGGCCAACCTATGCCATCTTGGTGGGGGCATGTTCATGCATAGCATGTGTGTGAGCGTCAGTCTGTTACCATGGTGACACAGACTGGTGAGCACTTGTGAACTTGAGGAAACTAAGATTAGCCCTCTCAGTGAAACTGGAGTGAATTTATTGCTAAATGTTAGTCGGATAGCCGTGTTTTGCGCACTTCATGATTTGAACTGTGGCAAGATTTCCTACACAAGTTCTTGTTAAAAAGGCCTTCAAGGATTGCGAACGGGTCACAAATTCTGGGCAAACACGCGATACCTTGTCCCCTATAACCAGACTAGTTATATGCCCGTTGTGGTTTAGGGAAATTTTATTTTGAGCTTTGCTGCATAAATAGGTTATTTGGGAAGTCACTGGTCGCAAATACACACGTTCGATACCAAGAATCCCTATTGTGTGCTCAGTCGAGCTCCGGGCTAAAGTGTTAGTTCTTTGTGTTTGTGAAAACACGTGGCGTCCATGAGGGTTGCCATTTTGCTTTGTGTGTTGAAACCATGAGGCTCCTGCGTAGGACGCCATTTTGTCATTTGCTTCGGGCTTCTGTATTTCGCCATCTTCTTTTGGGGAAGATTCCACATGGTGTCAGTATAAGTTGCCATTTTGCTTCCTTCTTTGGGGCCTTTAACCCCTGTGTATGCTTCGGGTTATTCTCGAGTGCCCCCTCGTGGACCTTCAAAAGACTAACTTCATGGCGGAACTTGAAGCTGGGCTTTTTCCCATCAAAGAAGAAATAAAAGAACTCAGGAGAGCATTCCGAGAAGACCTAATGAGAATCCGGGGGGAGATGTAGTGTGAGATCAATGCAATACATGAAGAAATCGATCGTAAATGCTCCGAAAGCAAGAAAGAGCTACAGGCACAAGCAGTTAACTTCAAAGAAACACAAGCACGTATAGCCGAACTGGAGGAATGGCAGGCGGATTTGGGCACTAAGATGTGGGCGATGTCTGAACGGTCATGCCAGCTCCAAGAGAAGCTGACCGATTTGGAAGGCAGGTCACGGAAGAATAATCTCGGAGGCCCAGCCAGCAGAGGCGGAGGCCCAGCCAGCAGAGGTGGAGGCCCAGCTAGCAGAGGTGGAGGCCCAGCTAGCAGTGGTGGAGGCCCAGCTAGCAGTGGTGGAGGCCCAGCTAGCAGTGGAGGCCCAGCCAGCAGAGGCAAAGGCCCAGCCAGCAGAGCCAGAGGCCCAGCCAGCAGAGGTGGAGGCCCAGCTAGCAGTGGTGGAGGCCCAACTAGCAGTGGTGTTGGCCCAGGTGGCAGTGGTAGAGGCCCAGCTAGCAGAGGTGGAGGCCCAGCTAGCAGTGATGGAGGCCCAGCCGGCAATGGTGGTGGCCCAGCTAGCAGTGGTGTTGGCCCAACTAGCAGTGGTGTTGGCCCAGGTGGCAGTTGTAGAGGCCCAGCTAGCAGAGGTGGAGGCCCAGCCGGTAGAGGTGGAGGCCTAGCTAGCAATGATGTTAGCTGATCTAGCATTGGTGTTAGCCCGGCTGCTCGAGGTAAAGGCCCAGTTGGCAGTGATGTTGGCCCAGGTAGCAGAGGTGGAGGCCCATCTAGCACTGGTCCAGGGTTTAGTTCAACATCACCAGCCAAAAGAAGTATCAGCAAGAGATTAAAAACACCCAGGAGTGGTTTGCCTGTGACAGCCTGTTCCTGCTCACCTGGGGGTGGCCTGGCATGGCCATAGTTCAGTACCCTTGTGAATAGCATGTGCTGACTCCATCTGGCTGGATATAAGGTTAGAGTGTCCCTTATTTTGGACATGTTGAATTTAGCAGAAGATAGCACCCCGGCAGCCATCTTGTTTTTTCCAATGGCTTTTAGTTCACGGATTGAGGCAATCGGAATGAATATATTACCTAGGATGTTCCAATCCTTGCCAGTTGAGGTCCCACAAACAGAGTTTATAAAATGGGATAGGACAATATCAAGATTTATTTGGGGAGGCAAACACCCCAGAGTGAGATATGTAACTTTACAATTGCCAAAAGAGAAGGAGGTATGGCTCTCCCGAATCTGAAAGAATACTACCACACAGCTCAATTCAGATGTATAGTTTGTTTGAACACTCCAAAATATTCAGCCAAGTGGAAGGGATTGGAAAGAGAATTTGATGGATATCCGATTCAGAGTTTATCCATCCTCCATCCATCCATTGTCTTCCGCTTATCCGACGTCAGGTCGCGGGGGCAGTAGTTTCAGCAGGAAAGCCCAGACTTCCCTCTCCACTTCCTCCAGCTCTTCCAAGGGGTTCCCGAGGCGTTCCCAGGCAAGCCGAGAGACATAGTCTCTCCAGCGTATCCTGGGTCGTCCCCGGGGTCTCCTCCCGGTGGGACGTGCCCGGAACACCTTACCAGGGAGGCGTCCGGGAGGCATCCGAAACAGATGCCCGAGCCACCTCATCTGGCTCCTCTCAATGCGAAGGAGAAGCGCCTCTACTCTGAGCTCCTCCCGGATGACTGAGCTTTTCACCCTATCTCTAAGGGAGAGGCCGGACACCGTGCGGAGGAAACTCTTTCTGGCCGCTTGTATCCGGGATCTTGTTCGTTCGGTCACGACCCACAGCTCGTGACCATAGGTGACGGTAGGAACGTAGATCGACCGGTAAATAGAGAGCTTCGCCTTAGTTCTTCACCACAACGGACCGATACAAAGTCCGCATCACTGCAGACCCTGCACCGATCTGCCTGTTGATCTCGCATTCCATTCTTCCCTCACTCGTGAACAACACCCCAAGATATTTGAACTCCTCCACCTGGGGAAAGATCTGGAGAGGGCAGTCCACCCTTTTCTGACTAAGGAGAAAACCCACGCAGGCACAGGGAGAGCATGGAAACTCCACACAGGCGGGGCCGAGGATTAAACCCCGGTCCTCAGAACTGTGAGGCAGACGCTCTAACCAGTCGTCCACCGTGCAGCCGTTGATGATATAATTCAATTAAAATGGGTGGCATTGGATAAAAACTTCAAACCAAACGAACATGATAAGGGCTTTAAGTGGTGGACAAATAAGGGAATAACAGCATAGTGTACCTTGGTGAAAAATGGGGAATTAAAAAGTTTCGAAGGTTTGAAAAATGAGTAGGAGCTCGAGAATTATGACTTTTATAGATCTTTACAAGCAATAGATTATTGTAGGAAAGAGATCAGAATAGACCTCTCTTGGGAAATGTGGTGTGTAAATCAACTTTTGATCAAGTCATACAAGGGTAATTTGTTTAGAATTATATCTGCATTATACAAGGCCCTGACAGCAAATAAGAATTCATCCCAGTATGTCAAAAAGAAATGGGAATCTGAATTTGAGATAGAAATCACAGACCGACAACTGCATGGGATGTGGAAGGCCCATCAATCAACCACAAGTTCACAAACATGGAGGGAATTTTTGTGGAAAAATGTAATACGATTCTTTGTTACACCCAAAATTAAAAATAAATACTCAAGAACCAATTTTGTATGTTGGAGAGATTGTGGCGAAGTGAATGCAGATCATGCGCACATCTTTTGGAAATGTCATAAAATAACACTTTTTTTGAAAGGAATACACATCACAATGGAAAAGATATTGCGGTATAATTTCCCCTTCAACTGCAAAACCCAAAACATGAATGACTTCAGTGAAGGACTGATACATGCCAGTGATAAATATTTGGTGAATATTCTATTCGTAGCAAGTAAAAAATTATATCACTAGAAAATGGTGTAATGTGAACCTACCTAATCAGGATCAATGGATGGCAATTGTGGAGGAAATTTGTGTGATGGAGATGGTGGACTTTTCGTATGAGACTGCAGGGAACTCAAGGAGATCAAAAATGGGGAAAATTGACTACATACAAGAATTTAAATAGCGACTGAAATGAGAAGAAGAGATATGGAAATGTGACTTCTGTTATTGTTGTGTTTTATTGTTATTATTACGTGTTTTTTTTTTCTTTTGTTAATTGTAACTTTTGTCCTGTTCCTGTAGCCTGTTTAGGCAATGTTAAGGAAGGAGGAAAAATTAAATAAAAAAAAAAAAATTGAATGACAACCAGCTCATGTACTGGCATTGTCTCGGGAATTTGACGATTTTGAAGAAGAATACAGAAGAAATTTGAAGAAGAAAATTATATTTAGAAAAATCTTATATCTAGAAAATCTTCCCATCCCTTCCTTACAAATATATCGAACTCTGGATCTTACAGTAAGTAAGTAAGTATTAAAGCACCAGGTTGGAGAACGGATCATGTTTGATTCAACTTTGAGGCAGAGCGAGATTGGAGCATGATCGCTAATTATTATTGGATGCATTTTGGAAGTACTGTTTTGAGCAATTGAGTTATTTGTGACAAAGTAGTCAATTCTCGAGAAGGAGCAGTGAACTGAAGAAAAGATGTAAATGTATTCCATTTTTGTATGATTTAAAAAAACATTTATTCTCCATATGTCGGCGAGTCCGAAATCGTGCATATATTCATCTAATATGGTTTAGATTTGTTTTTATTTGAGCGGTCTATGGTTGGATCAAGTACTATATTAAAGTCACCACCTATAATAATTGTTGAATTAGCTGACAAATTGGACAGATGTGAAGAAAGTGTGTGACTAAAAGTTGGATCATCAATATTAGGGGCGTATGCATTAACTAATGTGTGTAATTTGTTAAATATAGTTGAATGAACAATTATGTATCGGCCCTCTGGGTCAATTATTGTGCTATTTAGTGTAAACAGTAGTCTACTATAAATTAGTATTGCGACTCCTTGTTGTCTGCCGTTATAGTGAGCTGAAAAGAACTGACTGAAATTTAAGTCAGATAGGTAATTTTCTTCTGATTTTGACAAATGGGTTTCTTGTATGAAGAAAAAATCTGTTTTTAATTTCGTGATGTAATCCATCCATCCATTTTTTGAGCCGCTTATCCACACAAGAAGTCCCGCGACCCTAACCAGGATAAGCGGTGTTGAAAATGGATGGATATTAATGATAAGTGTACAATTGTTATCAGTCTAACGTGGGACAATCTGTGTGAGTCTATCATCGATACGTGTGTGGGAAAGGTAGAAAACTCTCAGAAATATTATGTCTAATGGGAACTTTCTTCCTGTGTTGCTGGTAAAATGAAGTTGTGTTAGGAGGTATGTATTGAGGTATTGAACATGTTGTATTTGAGTTCAGCGTAGAAAAAACATGGAAATGGAAGACAAGGGAATATATCACGAGTTAAACATACAAGCACAGGTAACATGCGGATACATTTGCGTAGGTGGGGGCAGGGAGGGGGGGGAGTGAGCATTCGGTAAGTGGGGAGCGGGAGGTGCCATAAAGAACGGAAAAAGAAGTCCCAAAGAGAAAGATGAGTAAAACGAAAATTAGGGAAATGACCCACGTCAGTGAGTGGACGGTGGAATAGGACAAGCGCAATTCCCTTTTTTCCCCCTAAACAAATTACATGGTTTTTCTACACGATATACCAGATATTAGAGCAAACATGACAGGAATGCTCATCTATTAGAAGAGCCAATGTGTGTATGTGTGTAACACGCTCAAGACTGTAGAGATGATCGTGGACTTCAGGAGGCATCCTTCACCACAGCTGCCCCTCACGCTGTCCAGCTGCCTTGTGTCAACCGTCAAGACCTTCAAGTTCCTGGGAATCCAGTCTTTCAGGACCTGAAGTGAATGTGTGTATATATATATATGTGAATATATATGTGTGTGTATATATATGTGAATAAAAAAAAAAAATATATATATATATATACACATATACTTATATATACACACCCTTAGCTTCACTTCATTTGAAGCTTCCCTGCAACAAAGCACCACTGTTCAAGCACAAACCAATTAAACAGCAAAACCATATCACATTAATATATATACATTCACATATATATATATATATACACACACACACACACATATAATATATATATATATATACACACACATATATATATATACATACATACACACACACATATATACACACATATATATATATATATATATATACACACACACACCGTATTTTCACGACCATGAGGCGCACCGTATTAAAAGGCGCAGTCTCAGTTACGGGGTCTATTTCTGTGTTTAACACATACATAAGGCACACCGTATTATTAGGCGCAGGCATGGTAAAACATATGCTAGCTTAAAACATACGGTAGCATGCATGCATGCTAAAACATACACTTGCGTGCTTGCTAGCGTATGTTTTTAAAAAGGCAGCGGGAGCAAAACTGAGTTCGGTTGTACTTTATTGAAGTATTTAACAATGTATTCACGTTATTTTTTTATCAATCCTCATCCACAAATCCATCAAAGTCCTCATCTTCTGTATCCGAACTGAACAGCTGGGCAAGTTCTCCATCAAACATGCCGGGTTCCCTCTCGTTATTGTCGGAGTCAGTCCCGTTGCCGGGGGGCTGTTCAGCAATGATGCCGGCTTTCGCGAAAGCTTGGGCAACAGTCAAAGCAGATACCTTAGCCCAGGCATCCACAATCCATTCACATATGGTGGCGTAGGTCATTGTGTTGTTTGATGATGAAGCTTCTCCCCGATTAGTTTGGATGCATTTTTTCTGTAAATTGCCAGAAAAAAATGGCTTTTAAGACTTCAGAATTCATTCTGCTGCTACCATCATGTGTTACATCATCAATAAAAACTCATGAGACCATTCCAGAAGCAGCTAGGCAAGCCCAAGCCATGAAATTAACTCCACCATGCTTCACAAATGAGCTTCTGTGGTTTGATCATAAGCAGATCCTTCTTTTCTCCATACTTTGCCCTTTCCATCACTTTGGTAGAGGTTAATCTTGGTCTCATCAGTCCATAAAACTTTGTTCCAAAACTTTTGTGGCTCATCTCTGTCCTTTGCAAAATCCAATCTGGTCTTCCAATTCTTTTTGCTGATGAGTGGTTTACATGTTGTGGAATGGCCTGTATATTTCTTCTCTTGAAGTCTTCTTCGAACAGGGGATTGTGATCAGAATCAGAATCATCTTTATTTGCCAAGTATGTCAAAAACACACAAGGAATTTGTCTCCGGTAGTTGGAGCCGCTTAAGTATGACAACAGACAATCAATTGACAGTGAATACTTTTGAGACATAAAAACGTAAAAACACAGTCACTGACCAATAAAAGGTTTCCAGTAATGTAGTAATGCGGATAATAATTTTTTGGGGGACAATTGTGCTTATGTTGCCGAGTCCTCTAGCGCTTTAGAGCAGAAATGACTACTAGAACAATAGTAAGGTGCAGTGACCATTTTGCAAATGGTGCAGAGACTTCAAGAAATTATGCAGTTTAAAGTGACTTGTAGTGCGATAATCTGAAACAATGTTAAATGGTGCAGATACTTCTCAAGCACATGAGTGCCTATTCTTGTCTTAGTTCTGGCAGCGTGCAAGTCCTCAAGGATAGATAGACAGGTACCGACAATTTTTTCAGCAGTTTTGATTGTCCGTTGCAGTCCTTTGTCCTTTTTTGTGGGAGAACCAAACCAGATTGTGATGGATGAACACAGGACTGATTCGATGAATGCTCTGTAGAATTGCCTCAACAGGTCCTGTGGCAGGCCATGCTTCCTCAGAAGCTGCAGGAAGTACATCCTCTGCTGGGTGTTTTTGAGAATGGAGTTGATGTTGGTCTCCCACTTCAGGTCCTGAGAGACTGTGATTCCCAGGAACTTGAAGGTCTCGACGGTTAACACAGGTCAGTTGGAGACCGTGAGGGGCAGCTGTGGCGAATGATGCCTCAAGTCCACGATCATCTCTACAGTCTTGAGCATGTTCAACTCCAGGTTGTGTCTGCTCCACTTCCTGTCGATACACAGACTCGTCACCGTCACTCGTCTCCAAACTTTAGGAGTTTGACAGCCGGGTGCATTGAGGTGCAATTGTTCATGTTGAGAGAGAAGAGCAGCGGAGAGAAGACACATCCTTGGGGCGCCCCAGTGCTGGTGGTGCGTGTAGATGAGGTGGAGCCTCACATGCTGTGTCCTGCTCGTCAGGATGCTGTAAATCCACTGGTAGATGGCAGGCGAGACGCTGAGCTGGAGAAGCTTGGAGGTGAGGAGTTCGGGGATGATGGTGTTGAATGCAGCTACTTACCTACATAAATAGCTTCACCCCTTCCCTGTGGAGGTTGGCAACCCATTTTGTCTGGCAATTTAAAGAAAAATACATCCAAACTAATCGGAGAAGCTTCATCATGCAACAAGATAGATTTTAATGACCCAAAACACACTGCCAACACAAAAAAGAACTTAATCAGGGGGGAAAAGTGGAAGGTCTTAGACTGGCCAAGTCAATCACTGGACTAACCCATTTTTTCCAAGTTTTTTGTTACGCTTGACAATTTTGCAATACTCAGAACATTGGTGACAGAGTTAGCATTTTAGAAATACAAATCGGCCTGGTATAAAATACAAAGGGAATACCACCTGCTAATGAGAAATGTGTGAATAGTGAATACTGTAAAAATTTGTCTGCATAAATACAGAAACTCACGGACACAGCAGCAGAAAAATAGATATTCGTTTTCCAATCTTTGTTGAAAAAGCTGAATAAATCTTTCACTTCCTCGATATTTTGGAATCATTTGTAGATGTTTCTCAAGCCACTTATAAAACAGCTGCTTTACACTGATAAGGGTACACTACCACCTAGTGGTAAGACACCGTCACTTGGCGGTAATTTGTAAGGCAACGATGTATTATGGGAAATATAATTGATGTTGAATACACGTGTAAACTGCTCAATTAACTTATTTTAAGGCCTTTCAGACCCCCCACATTTGGCCCGGGGGCCATGAGTTTGACACATATGCAATAGAGCATGCATTTTAACTCCTGAAGAGGAGACTGAAGGGAGAAACCCCCAGAAACAAACAAGAACTGAAAGTGGTTGCAGTATGGGCCTGGAAAAGCATTTCAAACAAAGAATACAAGTCTGGTGAAGTCAATGGGTCGCAGGCTTGATGCAGTTATTGCAAGTAAGGGTTATGCCACCAAATATTAAATGGTTTTCACTTTAAGTTAATTGAATCATGTCTGTTCCAATGTTTTTGCTCACTTAAAAAGTGGGTGACTTCAAACAAAAGGTGCTCTGTCCTGAGTTGTTTAATACATCTCGTGAATACCATGAAATAAAAGCCGGAATTCTGAACTTTTGTCTCATATTCATCTTTTGATCTGAAACCCAAATGTCTTCAGTTTACAACAAAAACAAAAGAATTGACATTGCGGTTTCAATACTTTTGGACAGGACTCTCCCTCTCTCTTTCTTTCTCTCTCTCTCTCTCTCTCTCTCTCGCTCTCTCTCACACGCGTAATAAAATTCTGAGAATAATTTTGGTTAATTGTGCTACTACCACTTGCTTCAATTCTTACTTAAACATGTCTACCATATATAGACAGTATTTTGTAAGCGCATTGATCGTTATTTCATTATATACAATATCAGTATAGCGTCAATATGGTCAGACCCATTATCAGCATTATACTAATAACATTTGTATGCTATCATTATCTTTGAGACTGATAATCAAAATATTACTAAATGTAAATACATAAAAAGTGCTCTAGACACATTACAAAAATGTGGGTGCAACAAAATATCCAGCTAGGTACTTTTCCTTTACCCCAAAAACCTGTCTGTCAACAAGAGGTCATGTAAATAACAAGTGAGGGGTTTTGAGTAGTCCGGCAATCGAAGGACTTTCTTCCGTTGGATAAAATCTGCCTCAGAATTTTTTGTCCAGGTTAGTTAAGCATAATTCCTGATCCAGGACCTGCAACAATTTGTCATGGCCAAATGTAAAATCTGTACCATTATTAGTTTTTTTTCATCTGAAGGTTGGGGGGTTTGAAATTTAGAAATTTAGTTTTTCAAACGACAGTTAAAATGTCTTTGCTGACTGTATGCCCGTATCAGCTAACAATTTCAGTAAGGCCCCTGTTATCCTTTTTCAAACTATAGTCTACAAGTCTTGTAATTTGTATAATTTGTAATATGTATACCGCATGTGGACAGCCACTATATCATACCATGTTGACGTAATGACAAATGTGCACAATTTAGTCTATATTGCTTCATATGTCAACCCAAATAGGTGAATGTTCCTTGATGTTTGTAGAATAATCATCATATGTATCACTGTAATAATGCTAATATCGGCGCTGTGTTTGCAGCCTGTTGAATTGGCTCTAAGTGAATCTATAAATTCAGATTTTGCGGCAATCCATTATGTGTGAAACTTAATAATGCAACGTGTGACGTGACTTGTGCTGCTAAGCACAAAAATAAAACAATCCACTGCCTTTGTACTCCAGAGCACAAAACAAGACAAAACCAAAAACGAAACCAACAAAACAAAGAAAACAAAAACAACTCCAGACATCACCCACACCCCCCTTTTGATAAAGTGACACATCATCCCACCCATGCTCACTTCAGCAAAATACAAAAAAAAAAAAACATTCTCGACAACTAAAAAGTGGTTAATACCGAACGGAATTTGCCCCAAGGGGTATCGACTCCAATATTGGACAGGTATCGCCAACAGCATCCGTGCGAAGTGGAGACTGGCAGTGTTGGCGGATGGGCAGTTTAGGTTCAATTGAATCGGCGATAGTTCCTGATTAACCCCATATTTGCTTGTAGCCCAAATCGTGGGATTTGACTTGAGACTTGGGAAATGTCAAGGAAGCGGAAAAGAACATTGCACATAAAGTTCAATTTGTAATAAGACGCAATGCAAAGCACGTGTGCGTGTTGTGAAAAATCTGTTCTTTGACAAAGTTAAACAAAAAAGTTGCCCAATTAGCCGTGCGGCGACAGATAACCAAAGGCTTACATTCTTCTAATCGCGCTGAAGTTCCCTCAAGAGAAATGTGCACATAAGACACACAGCTCCGCATATACACACAGCCAACACTACATTAAAAAAACAACAACAACACACAGCTGCGCAAAGTCATGACTGCAGATTGCAGCATATAACAATCCTTTTAAAATATTTAACATTTTGCTTTTCACATTTGTGTTAATTTATTTATATAAGTGGAATTAACCATGAGTTTAACCAGAATTTGGATTTATCTGGAACCAAAAAATATTAAAACTTTATTTAAAAATTTCAATCATCAATTAAAAATATGCATTCTTAATTCTTTTTCCCAGACCAAATATCCACGAGTGAATAGTTTCTCGAAACCTTGAAAAATTACAAATCGTCGTACATTTCAGGTGATTCCTCGATCACCTTTTCTTTGGCCCCGAGCCAAGTTACACCATCCCCGATCTAGTGTGGATTTGTTCAAGCAGTTCCAAACTGCGACACCTTAGGTCCCAGATCAAACATCTACAACATCTAACGCGGGGAATATATCCTCAGACAATTACAAGTAACAAAATGCTTCTACATTTCTTACTAAAACAAAAACAAAAGAACAAACAACAGCGGTGAGAGATCGAAATATAATGCTAATTCTGTCGATTTGGACTGGTGTTGGAGAGGGGGAGGACATCTTTCTAATTCAAAGGGATCTATCAATTATACTTCATAGTTGCATACATTAACTCCATAAGCGTGTATATGAATGTCTGGTGGTGACTGTAAATTAAATAACTGGCCTAAGCGGAGCAGTGTTATCAGTGCCAAGCGCGTCTTCATTGCAGAAAAATAAAAAGAAACAGCAGTGTTGGATGCGTGTGTGTGTCTGTATATCAGCAGTTCAGCGCTGTTCTGTCTTTGGGGCTGCCAGGGGTCAACCAGAGGTCAGACGAACTGAGTCCCACATCATCGATCACCACCATGAGTGCAAAAGCCCCCTTTTTCCCCCCCCTCCTTCGGACAGTCTCTGATCCAATGTCTATCCAATGTCCCTTCTTTCCACAATGAAAGCATCTTCTGCACCGTCCGTGTCCCCTCCCATGTTCAGCTCCCAGCCTTAACCTCCTCAAATCTGGTTCAGCGGTGCTTTGCTATCGATGAGGCTGCACGGCCTGGCGGTGTGGGAGGGTGGCGGCTGCTCTTGTTGTGACAATGCAGCAGGCTGTGTGAGAAGAGGGGGGGAATCGCGGAAATGCTGCGTGTGGAGGGGCGTGGTGTGGGTCGCAGGAGGTGGTTGTGTTGGTCTTCTTAGAGATTGGAGTCCTCTTGATCTTTGTCATAAGGTGAGGCCGCTGTGGAACCCAACTCGCGACCACAACCTGACATCCACCCCTTGGCCATCTCGGACAGATTAGACCACAGGTGATACACAGCTATCAGAAACTTTCTTGACACATCGTTTTGTCAGAAAGCGTCTGTCCGTGTTCACATCTAAATCTAACAGTCAACCACATTTCCAGACATTTGACAGTTTTATCTCAAAGTTCCAAATCCTTGACTAATTCTTTGTTCTTTCTCAACCAACTTTATTTTATTTTTTTTAGTTGTACACAGGCTCCCTGTTGCTGGGAAACCACATTCATTTATCCACATCTCCACGCATTCCACAGACTTCTCTCCATATTCTTCTCTCATACGAGACATTACAGGCGATGTGTACACTGGTAATTCGGCCGTACTGTTTTTTTGCCTTTCCCACTTTCCATTTTCCAATAACCATTAGAAGCGCTTCACTTTTTTACAATATTCGAACGTCTTCGAAATTGTTGGTGACCCAACCCCTGATTATTGGACTCAAACCTGGGGACCCAAACCCCTGACTATCGGACTTGAACCTGACACTGACCTGAACCCCTAACCGAACTCCAACCCGGGAACTGTAACCCAGTCTTTCACCGGACTCGAACCTTAGGACTTTAATCCAGGACCTTAACCTAGACTTTAACCCGAACATAAGGACTCGGATCCTACCAATGGAATGTGGGGAGAGCAGTTACTAATACCACTTATTACAAAGGCAAGATTGTTTCAAATACAGTACACCATAGGTGTCAAACTCAAGGCCCAGGGGCCAGATGCGGCCCGCCACATCATTTTATGTGGCCCGCGAAAGCAAATCATGCTCCTCAACTTCCGTGATTTTTGCTAAAATCTGTAACCAAATTGTCATAATAATAAACAATAATGTTGAGATATTGCATTTTTCTGTTACCAAACCCATCTTCTACAGTAACTTAAACAATACTTGAACAAACTATTATCCTTGTCTTCTGATTTCAAAAGTAGTTATCCCTCCATTTGTTGTGTAATGGTAATAATATGATTTGGTGATTAAACATTTCACTGTTCTAACGGGCCTCTGAGGGAAATCATAACTACAATGCGGCCCGAGACAAAATTAATATGACACCCCTGTAATCACGCATGCCACCAACATTTATTCTCACTCCTTTCTGTCTTCCTGCTCTGCTTGTTCCCACACACACTAAACACACAAGTCTCACAAAACTCTCCTTGTGCACAACAAACAACTACCACACACACCATATTATCCCCTTATCACTAATGTTTGTTTTCTATGTTTTTCTGCTACCCTTCTATGTACCCTGGCTTTGCCTTAAGTATATCATATTTATCACCCTCTTTAAATAACATTTGTCCACATAACACCAGAAAATTGCTGAAAAACTGTAAAAAAAACAACAACAAAGAGTACATAGTACCTAGTCTATTTAAAATTACTATACACGCACCCATTATATGTCACACTTAACTTTTGTGTCATGGAATGTCAATGGCATTCGATCACAGACAAAGAGAATTAAGATTATGGATTATATCACTAAATTTAAAACAGACTTTCTCCTATTACGAGAAACACAATTATTGAGTCAGAAGAAAAATGCCTCATTGACTAATTCCAGGCGGCACGGTGACCGACTGGTTAGAGCGTTAGCCTCACAGTTCTGAGGACCCGGGTTCAATCCCCGGCCCCGCCTGTGTGGAGTTTGCATGTTCTCCCCGTGCCTGTGTGGGTTTTATCCGGGCACTCCGGTTTCCTCCCACATCCCAAAAACATGCATTAATTGGAGACTCTAAATTGCCCGTAGGTGTGAATGTGAGTGCGAATGGGTGTTTGTTTGTATGTGCCCTGCGATTGGCTGGCAACCAGTTCAGGGTGTACCCCGCCTCCTGCCCGATGATAGCTGGGATAGGCTCCAGCACGCCTGCGACCCTAGTGAGGAGAAGCGGCTCAGAAAATGGATGGATGGATGGATGACTAATTCCATTCAGGCTATCTCAACTTTTTATAACAGTAGACAAAGAGGAATCTCAATACTAGTTCAGAAAAGACTACTTTTTACAATAACTGGTACAGTAGCGGATCCAGAGGGCCGATACATAATTATACAGGCTACAATATTTAACAAACTAAAAAAAATTGTCAATTATATACGCTAATAATACAAATTATCCAGCCTTTTTTCTCACTTCCTTAACTTGTCAGCCAATTCTACAATTATAATGGGAGGCGACTTTAACCTTACGCTAAATCCCCTTATAGATCACTAAAATCTCAAAAATAGCAATCAGTCACAATATGAGAGCAGTATATGGAAAACTTTGGACTGGGTGACATATGGAGGCTAAAAAAAATGTACAAAAAGAAAAGACACATTTTCCTCGTCGGTTCACCGCTCTTTTTCAAGAATAGATTTTTTTTCTTTTAAACAATTCAGCAGCTCAAAGAATTACCTCCAAAATACATCCAATCATCAGCAGAGACCACGCACCAATTTCTCTCAATCTAAAAATTTAGTCAAATCTGGGACCTCCACCAACATGGCGCTTCAACATGTCCCTATTGAAAGGTCTGGACTTTGATTCTTTCGTGGTGAAAGAATGGGACGATTTTTTGAAATTCAATGACTCCCCAACTATATCCACATCTCTGCTGTGGGAAACCCGGAAATCTGTAATCAGAGGTCGAATCATATCATATTCTTTGCACAAGAAAAAACAAGAACTAAAATTAGAAAAGGAAATTGAGGAAAAAATTAAACATCTCACAGAAGAATATGCAATTAATCCAACATACGCTTAGAAAGCAACTTAAAAAGGCAAAACATCAATTAGATGTTAACTTATCAAAAAGAACATTTTCTACAACAACAGTTAAGATACACTAACTTTGAGTACAATAATAAATCAGGAAAATGTCTTGCGAACCAACTTCAGCGCCATAGAGAAAAATCATTAATTACATCCATTCAAGATTCAAACGGCACCTGCACACAGTCACACCTAGAAATAAATGAAATATTTTACAATTATTATAGCACCTTATACACATCTTCAAACAGCCCAGATCAAAAAGAAATTGAAACTTGTATTAAAGATCTAAACATTCCTCAATTAAATACAGAAATTAAAGACAGTCTTAATACTCCTTTAACCATTACAGAATTACATAATAAAATATGCAATTGGGAAGAGTGCCTGGCCCGAACGGAATCTACGTCAAATTCATTAAACATTTCTGGCCAATACTTGCGCCTCTATTTTTTAGAAGAGTCAAGGCGATTAGCAAAGGTCAAATAAGTAGCCATATGGACACAGCTTCAATTAAATTACTACTAAAGTCAGGCAAAGACCCCACTCTCCCGGCTAATTATTGGCCCTTGATTAATGTAGATGTCAAGATTATCTCGAAAGCCCTTGCAGTAAGACTTGTAAAGGTATTTCCGTCAATAATCCACTATGACCAGACAGGTTCCATTAAAGGTAGAAGTTCCACAAATATTGTCAGACATCTATTAAATATAATGAGCATGTCACAGCGTAAAAATCTAAAAGCAATCATCATGTCACTTGACGTAGAGAAAGCTTAAAGTTAACTGGGCTTTCCTGTTTGCAGTACTTGGCAAACTTGGCTTTGGAGACTCATTTATACATTGGATAGCAACTTTATACAACTCGCCAAAAGCGACAGTCACCACAAATAGGATCACATCACAAAGTTTTACTCCACAAAGAGGAACCAGACAAGGGTGTCCACTTTCACCAATGCTATTTGCAATATTCATCAAACCTCTTGCTACCGCTATATGTCAGAATGCTAATATTAAAGGTATTTAAGTGACAGAACACAAAATCAATCTGTATGCTGATGATATCCTTTTGTAGCGCCTTTCCAGTGTGTAAGACTATAATAAGAGCTGGCTAACCTGAGTTATTTCCTCTAAATTTCAAATTATTAAGACTTTGCTCTTTAGTTTTTGCAATCATTCGGTACAAAAGGTCTCTGCAATTATTTTCTCTATCGGGCCTTTTTGGCATGTGGGACTCCTGAGGCAGCTGATGGGTACCAGCTGGCCAAGCGGAATGCAGCTTTGGTGGTCGCTGAAACAAAAACTCGGGCATGGGAGGAGTTCGGTGAGGCCATGGAGAAAGACTTCCGGACGGCTTCGAGGAAATTCTGGTCCACCATCCGGCATCTCAGGAGGGGGAAGCAGTGCACCATCATCAGGGACAGTGCCTCTGGATTGGCAGACTGGGGTGGTGGTCCCCCTTTTTAAGAAAGGGGACCGGGGGTGTTCCAACTACAGGGGGCTCACACTCCTCAGCCTCCCTGGTAAGGTCTATTTGGGGGTGCTGGAGAGGAGGTCTGGAAGTCGAATCTCAGAGTGGAGGAGTTCAAGTATCTTGGGGTCTTGTTCACGAGTGAGGGAAAAATGGAACGGGAGCTCGACAGCCGGATCGGTGCAGCGTCTGCAGTGATGCGGACTTTGTATTGGTCCGTTGTGGTAAAGAAGGAGCTCAGCCGAAAGGCGAAGCTCTCAATTTATCGGTTGATCTACGTTCCTACCCTGGTCACGAGCTGTGGGTCGTGACCGAAAGAACGAGATCCCGGATACAAGCGGCCAAAATGAGTTCCCTCCGCAGAGTATCCGGGCTCTCCCTTAGAGATAGGGTGAGAAGCTTGGTCATCTCAGACCAGAGCCCCTGCTCCTCCACATTGAGAGGAGCCAGATGAGGTGGTTTTCACAGGTTATTTCCCAAAATACATTTCAATATAAATTCTTACACAAGAAAATAAATTCAGCACACCTGAATAACATTAACCAATATTCCACCTTCTAATATGAAGAAAACCCATAACTTCATTGCTGCTAAGCTAATTTGAACTTTTAACTTAATTTCTATTTATTAAGATAGAAACTTCATCCATCCATCCATTTTCTGAGCCGCTTCTCCTCACTAGGGTCGCGGGCGTGCTGAAGCCTATCCCAGCTATCATCGGGCAGGGGGCGGGGTACACCCTGAACTGGTTGCCAGCCAATCGCAGGCCACATACAAACAACCATTCACTCCCACGGGCAATTTAGAGTCTTCAATGAACCTACCATGCATGTTTTTGGATGTGGGAGGAAACCGGAGTGCCCGGAGAAAACCCACGCAGGCACAGGGAGAACATGCAAACTCCACACAGGCGGGGCCGGGGATTGAACCCCGGTCCTCAGAACTGTGAGACAGACGCTTTAACCAGTCCCTCACTGTGCCGCCAGATAGAAACTTATTTAACTATTTATTTGAATATACTGCAATATTTTAACTGGTATTTTCTTTCAATGTACCGTACCATTTTTTAACCGGGTTACACTTTATTTACAGGAACCCAGGTCATCTCTTCAGGCAGTCTTCAATCTCATTAAAACATTTTCACAAATATCAGATTACTCGATCAAATGGACAAAATCAACAATACTCCCCATAACAGCAAACTCATGGAATCCTGCAGATCAAATCACAGATTACCCCATTCCTATAGGAAACATTAAGTATTTAGGTATCAATATTTCGCCCAAACTCACAGATCTAAATTACACACCACTTCTGGAAAAACATCTCAGCTGAGTTAACACTCTGGAATAACTTGTCTATATCACTACTGGGAAGAATAGCCACAATAAAAATGAAAACCTTACCGCAAATAAATTATTTATTCTCAATGATTCCATTTAAGGCCACATTTAAATGGTTCCAAACATTAGATTCTGCCGTCATAAATATTTATTCAAAAAATAACAAGAATAGAATTAGTTCATTCCCTCTTCAGAAAAGACTCTAAATTGCCCTTAGGTGTGAATGTGAGTGTGACTGGTTGTTTGTTTCTATGTGCCCTGCGAATGGGTGGCAACTAGTTCAGGGTGTACCCCGCCTCTTGCCCGAAGATAGCTGGGATAGGCTCCTGCACTCCCGCGACTCTAGTGAGGATAAGCGGGTAGGTTGATTGAAGACTCTTCAGAAAAGTAAATAGGAGGTAGGCTGATACTGATACACAGGGTATGGCCAATGACTGCCAGTCGGGGACCTGGCTGTCATAGTAATGAGGGGGAGGTGGGTTTTCACGAGCCTCATGGCGGTGCTCTTGAGCCCCACGACCTGGATGACTGCTTGGCGTGGGCGCTTTCCTCTCACTATGAAATCTGACAACACTGTCGCCATTTGTCTTTTTTTCTCTCATTTTGCAACCGCTGTCTTGGCGCTTTCCAATCGAACGCTTTACTTCCACGTCCACACATTGGTGACTTAAGCGTGTTGTATCATATACATCACTGCCGTCTTCTGTCTTCGCGACCGACTCCGCGGTAAACCTGATTTGCAGTTATGCTTTTCAACGTTTTTTGTTGTGCAAAATGCGTATTTTTACCTGGAAATTGCAATGCGAGACCGCTTAATTCTAGCCTTTCACACATACGTAGGTACACAATGTTGTGTGTCAGTGGACACACATTCACAAAGCTTTTTGCGTCCCTCATCATTGTTGTGTGTCATGGATGCGGGACGCACATCAAACGAGATCCCTGTCTATACTGTATATATATGTATGTGTGTGTGTTTGTGTATATATATATATATATATATATATATATATATATATATATTCATTCATTCATTCATTCATCTTCTGTTCTGCTTATCCTCATCCACAACCATTTGAACTCACATCTATTTAGATTTCTCAATTAACCTACCCTGCATGTTTTTGGGATGTGGGAGGAAACCTGAGTACCTGGAGAAAACCCACCCAGGCACGTGGAGGCGGATGTGCTCACCAGTCGTCCACTTGGCCACTATATATATATATCTATATATATATATATATATATATATATATATATATATATAAAGAGTCGCGGGTGTGCTGGCACCTACTCAGCTGACTCTGGGTGAGAGGCGGGGTACACCCTTAACTGGTTGCCAGCCAATCGCAGGGCACATATAGACAAACAACTTTTGCATTCACATTCACACCTACGGGCAATTTAGAGTCTCCAATTAACCTACCATGCATGTTTTTGGAATCTGCACGGGGAGAAAATGCAAACTGCACACAGGTGAGGCCGGATTTGAACCCCGATCCTTAAAACGGTGAAGCAGGTGTGCTAACCAGTTGGCAACCGTGCCGCTTATCCTCACTAGGGTCGTGGGCATGCTGGAGCCTATCCCTGCTATCGTCGGGCAAGAGGCGGGGTTCGCCCTGAACATGTCACCAGCCCGTCGCAGCGCACATAGAAACAAACAGCCATTCGTACTCACATTCACATCGACGTGCAATTTAGAGTCTTCAATCAACCTACCACACATGTTTTTGGAATGTGGGAGGAAAACGGAGTACATGGAGAAAATCCATGCAGGCACGGGGTGAACATGCAAACTCCACACAGGCAGGGCCGGGATTTGAACCTCGGTCCTCAGAACTGTGAGGCAGATGTGCTAACCAGTCGGTGCCGGTGTGTGTGCGTATACATACACACACACACAAACACACAGCGGCTGAAATAAGTATTTAACGCGTTACCGTTTTTCTCATTAAATATATTTCCAAAGGTGCTATTGACATTACATTTTCACCAGTTGTTGGGAACAACCCAAGTAATCCATACAAACAAACAAAGTAGAACAAATTATCTTAGAAATTTAAGTTGTGTGTAATATTGTGAAATGACACAGGGAAAAAGTATTGAACATGCCAACTGGTATTTATTTAATACTCTGTACAAAAGCTTTTATTTGCAATGACAGCTTCAAGACGCCTCCTGTATGGAAATACTAGTCGCATGCATTGCTCTGGTGTGATTTTGGTCCCTTTCCTCCACACAAGCAGTCTTCCAATCTTGAAGGTTCTTTGGGCTTCTTTTATGGACCTTGAGTTTCAGTTATTTCCATAGAGTTTTGATTGGATTCAAGTCAGGTGATTGGCTGGGCAATACTATCAGCTTTAGTTTTTTCCTTTGAAACCAATTGAGAGTTTCCTCGGCAGTATGTTTTGGATCATTATCCTGCTGAAATGTTCACCCTCGTTTCATTTTGTTTCATCATCCTCTTAGATGGCAGCAGATTTTCGTCAAGAATGTCTTGGTACATTTGCCCATTCATTCTTCCTTCAATAACGTTTAAAGTTTACCAGTACCATTTGCTGAAAAGCAGCCCCACACCATCATGTTCCCACCTCCGAACGTCACTTATGGTATTGTGTTTTTAGGGTGATGTGCACTGCCATTTCTCCTCCAAACGTGGTGTGTATTATGGCATCCAAAATGTTCAATTTTGCTCTCATCCGACCAAACTATATTCTCACAGTATTTAACTGGCTTGTCCAACTGTTGTTCAGCAAACTTTAAATTAGCTTTGACATGCTTTTTTTCAGCAATGGGGTCTTGCGTGATGAGCGTGCATATAGGCCATGGCGGCGGAGCGCATTACTCACTGTTGTCCTTGTGATGTGTCTTGACTCAAACCTCGGCAATGAGACCTTTTTGTAGGCAATTGAGGTGAATTTCCGTGTCTGAGAAAGCGTTCACGTCGAGTGATAGCAAAGAATACTCAGAGACACAGGCCGTTGGGCTAAATCAGGTTTATTGAACAAGCCTTTGTGTCTGAACAGCTGTTTTCATGGGCAGATTCACTCAGAGCCCAGCCCCGAAAATCTCAGTCACAAACTTATAAAGTCTCGCATCTGTGGGCTTACTAGTAAGTACCGTCCCTATGCCTGATAGGTTGACTAAGGTTTGAATTGTACAGCTACTTCCTCTTACCTATATTTGGTGTCAATGTATGTCCACCAGGTGCCCATTGAATCAACTGAACCCCAAAGGAATGAATGAGTCTGGATTTGACCCACCAAATGGGGATCGTAATCTTTGACATTACACAACCATCCTCCGTTTATGGCTCGTCTCATAGCTTACCCAGACGACATATTGCCCTGTAAACTGCAGGGGAGATCTCTTGGATAGGCATTTGGTCTCAGGAATGGAATTCCCCTCTTTGATGTAGATAGTTGAAAGAGAAATAGCTGAAGCAGTCACTCTTTTGCAGGAATTCTACGATACTGTGAAAATGTCTCTCTTCAGATGCTTACTAAAAATACATGACACGATCAATTAGGACTGAACCAGTTTATCTTCATTTGCACTGACAAGGGGCTCGATTGCTGTTTGATTATTGATAGAGTTTAGGTGTTGTCTTGGCTTTCCATGCCTGTTTGCACCTCCCCTTCATGTTCAATACTTTTTCCCTGTGTCATTTCATATTTTTATACACACCTTAATTTCTGATCTTATTTGTTGTAGTTTCTTTGTATGTATGGATTACCTGGGTTGTTCCCAACATCTGGTGAAATCTTCAGGTCAATAGGACCTTTGAAAGTATAATTAGTGAGAAAAATGGTGACATGTTCAATACTTATTTCAGCCGCTGTATATATATATATACATACATACACACACACACACACACACAGTGGAACCTTGATACAACAGAAAAACCACGCAAAATGATGGATATCGGATAAAACGGACCTTCAGGACTGAACGTGTCCAAACATAGTTTCCATTTGTCACTTAAAAATACTGTTGACAAAGTCTGTTGGTTCCACAATTAGCCGCTGCGGCCCAATATATCCTGGTCACAGATATACAATATGACTAGATCCAATTCCAAAAGACGTGCCTCCCGTGCCGATTTCGCGGCCATGTTTAATGTGGTGAATTGAAGTGGTGACCATTGATGATGGTTTTAGCTTGTGCGTAGAACACAGCCCTGGCAGAGACAGAGCGGCATGGCTGCGGCACTAACTCTGAGGAATACAAAACACAAGTAATATAACTAATTACATTTGATTACTTTTGAAAAACAATTCTCAACTGTTGAAGCTGTAAGTAGTACTTTGGACTCCACGAAGACAATATAAGGAAAGACTACACAAGATTGAAGTTTTTAGTAACTTTTTTTTTTACTGATGGAACAGCTGTACACTTACTGTAATGTTTTTCCATTGCCCTAACAATATCAATAAACTTTCACAATGAAGACTTTCAACAGTCAATGCTAATTAAAGCATTTTCTCTGTAAAACCAAACTGGCCAACAGAACAACACAAAGCTAACAGATGTCCATATTATCATATAAACACACAGATAAGTGATGGCATTAATGTTCCATAAGCAAGTTCAAAATTACAAAGATAAAAGTGTTCAAAACTTTATACATTATGAGTCTAACCCCCCTATCCCCACCCCCCACCACCCAGCCCTTTGTGTACAGCCTCAGGATGCTGGACTTGGGGTTGAACCCTCCGCAGATTGTCAGGAGCTTTCTTGTTTTGATGTCAGTGGCTTGCCTCTCTTCCAGTGGCCAGGGTATTATGCCAGCGGGGTATCTGATTGCTGGCAGCGCATAGATGTTAATGGCCTGGATCTTATTCTTGCCATTCAGCTGATTATTCTGGCTCTCTCTCACCCTCTTTAGGTGTTTGGCTACGGCTGTCCTTTGAGCTGCCTCCTCATGTTTGCCATTTGGCTGTGGAATTCCAAGGTATTTCTAGCTGTCCTGTGCATCAGTTATGCTGCCCTCAGGTAGTTGTACCCCTTCGATTGTGATCATCCTCCCTCGTCTAGATATCATTCACCCGCACTTATCTCGTCCAAATGACATTCCAGTGTCATTGTTGTATATCCTTGTGAGGTGGATCAGGGAGTTGAGTTGGCTTTCAGAGTTGTCTTCCATAGCCTGCTTGAGTTATTGATGAATATTCTTAGGATCCTGTTGATCTTATACAGTTCCAGGCACTGCCGTATCTGTGCGTGTGGCATTGAGTCGGAGGCTTGTTTGTATTCAATCCAGGCAGTGCACAAGTTGGTACTTCTGGTTTGACAGTCTTGGGCGCTTGCCCTCTCGATCAGTAGCTGGTGTTTGGCTCTCCTGGAGCCTCATGTACAAAAAGTGCGTACGCACAAAAACGTGGCGTACGTTCTTTTTCACAGTAAAGTTCAGATGTATCAAGAGTGACATGACCATGGAAATGTGCGGTCCGTCACGCCAACTGCATGGCTGGCGTACGCACGTTTCTGCAGCTTTTGGTGCTTTGGCGACACTTAGAGGTGATGCTGGGAAACTGTTCTCATAAATCCGCACACCAGAGACACATGAATAATTAGCACTGATGAACAATTCATGCCCGGCAACATTTGATTTCAACAATGCAATTGAGACAAGGACTCAGAATTCATTTGTTAACCAGTGTATTTAATGAACCACTGATATTTGTTAGGACACCTATTAATTGATCGAGGCGATCATTTATGCCGCCTACTGCCCTCACAATTGCTTCGTGACTCCAGCACATGCATTGAAAAAAAGAGTCCTTTGAATTTACTTCCAACCAGTTCAGGGTGTACCCCGCCTCCTGCCCGATGATAGCTGGGATAGGCTCCAGCACTCCCATGACCCTTGTGAGGATAAGCGGCTCATAAAATGGATGGATGAATTTACTTCATTTGAACATGTACATCAGTTGCACATGATTAAAATGTGTTTAAATTGACATAATTTACCCCTCTTCTCCTAAAAAAACATTTTTTTTTGTCAGTGTGCGTGTTCTCTCCTGCGTATTAAAATAATAAATGGAGTAATCAAAAAGGAGTCAAAGTTTTTGATATCCTCTTTGATATGCTGATGTGCTTCTATTTGAATTTAAAAGATTTATTACAAATACCACACATACAACATTTACACATCAACCTTTATCTCACAGGGCTGAGTGTAGGTTACTGTATGAGCACATTTGTTATGAGTTCTAAAAATACATGGTATTAACCTTGTGGGGTAGCCATATGTCCTCCCATCATCCCTGAGAGAGCAGCGTCACCCACGATCGCAGCGATTCTCTCCTCGAACGGGGTGAGGCCCTCCGCGCCGTTTCTTCCGCCTGTTTTGGCCACACTTTGGCGGTGGGCAGCTGTCCTTCGCTTCAAATCCACCTTAATGTCTGACCACTTCTTTTTTAGTTCAAAGTGTGCACGCGGTTCTGTCTCCACAGCATTGACAGCTGCACACGCGCTGTCCCATTCACTCCTCTTTCGTGTGTTATTAACGCCGTCGGACAGCGTGCCAAAGAGGATTTTCTTGCGTGCCTCCACTTCATTGAGCAGCTTCACATTCAGAAAAAATATTTTTCTTCATTTCCTTTTTTTCTGATCATGCAGAGATTGGCATCTCAGGTGCAGGGTTCATTTAAATGTGATTTGTATATTCAAATGTGGGTGTGGACAGGGAGGAGTCGGCTACTCCAACATGTGCGCTCATTTCCACATTGATTGGAATGTACGAAGCAAATGTGCTTGGCTTCATGAGTACGCAGAGTTTCATACATCTGAACATTTTTGTGCGTATGACGTTTTGTGGATTTGACCGTACACCATGTTTTAGTAGGAAATCCACGCAAGTATTTGTACATGAGGCCCCTGGTGTTATTACCAATGCCTGTCTGTGCTCTGCTCATTCATTGATCCATATGCCTACTCATTTTACCCCCTATAATGCCTGATGTCCATGTGGTGCTGAGGCAGGTTATAGGCTGGTTGTGTGATGGTGTCATTCCCTTATGGGGGTCCTTTCATGATGCGGACTGTCCGACCTAGGGTTAGCCATTCTGGGTGGCTTCATGGCTTCGTGTGTGTGTGTATGTACAGTGGGTACGGAAAGTCGTCAGACCCCCTTAAATTTTTCACTCTTTATTATATTGCAGCCATTTGCTAAAATCATTTAAGTTCATTTTTTCTTCATTAAAGTACACACAGCACCCCATATTGACAGAAAAAAATTTAATTGTTGAAATTTTTGCAGATTTATTAAAAAAGGAAAACTGAAATATCACACAGCCATAAGTAAACTGAAATATCACACAGCCATAAGTATTCAGACCCTTTGCTCAGTATTTAGTAGAAGCACCCTTTTGAGCTAATACAGCAATGAGTCTTTTTTTTCCAGTTCTGTCAGGTTGGATGCTGAACGATGGTGGACAGCCATTTTCAGGTCTCTCCAGAGATGCTCAATTGGGTTTAAGTCAGGGCTCTTGCTGGGCCATTTAAGAACAGTCACAGAGTTGTTCTGAAGCCACTCCTTCGTTATTTTAGCTGTGTGCTTAGGGTCATTGTCTTGTTGGAAGGTGAACCTTCAGCCCAGACTGAGGTCCTGAGCACTCTGGAGAAGTCGTCCAGTCCCTGCAGCTGTAAAACACCCCCACAGCATGATGCTGCAACCACCATGCTTCACTGTTGGGACTGTATTGGACAGGTGAGGAGCAGTGCCTGGTTTTCTCCACACATACCACTTAGAATTAAGGCCAAAAAGTTCTATCTGGGTCTCATCAGACCAGAGAATCTTATTTCTCACCATTTTGGAGTGCTTCCGGTGTTTTTTTAGCAAACTCCATGTGGGCTTTCATGTGTCTTGCACTGAGCAGAGGCTTCCGTCGGGCCGCTCTGCCATAAAGCCCCGACTGGTGGAAGGCTGCAGTGATGGTTGACTTTCTAGAACTTTCTTCCATCTCCCGACTGCATCTCTGGAGCTCAGCCACAGAAATCTTTGGGTTCTTTTTTACCTCTCTCACCAAGGCTCTTCTCCCCCGATTGCTCAGTTTGGCCGGACGGCCAGCTCTAGGAAGGGTTCTAGTCGTCCCAAACGTCTTCCATTTAAGGATTATGGAGGCCACTGTGCTCTCAGGGACCTTAAGTGCAGCAGAAGTTTTTTTTATAACCTTGGCCAGATCTGTGCCTTGCCACAATTCTGTCTCTGAGCTCTTCAGGCAGTTCCTTTGACCTCATGATTCTCATTTGCTCTGACATGCACTGTGAGCTGTAAGGTCTTATATAGACAGGTGTGTGGCTTTCCCAATCAAGTCCAATCAGTATAATCAAACACATCTGGACTCAAATGAAGGTGTCGAATCATCTCAAGGATTATCAGAAGAAATGGACAGCACCTGAGTTAAATATATGAGTGTCACAGAAAAGGGTCTGAATACTGGCTGTGTGAGATTTCAGTTTTTCTTTTTTAATAAATCTGCAAAAAATCCAACAATTCCGTTTTTTTCTGTCAATATGGGGTGCTGTGTGTACCTTAATGAGGGAAAAAATGAACTTAAATTATTTTAGCAAATGGCTGCAATATCACTAAGAGTGAAAATCTTAAGGGGGTCCGAATACTTTCCATACGCAGTGTGTGTGTGTATATATAAACACACGCACACGCACGCACACACACACACACACATGGACGTCGAACATGGGGGAAAAACTGTCAAGGGCCCTGACCATTTGGGGTGCCGCTGGCTGCCCGACAAGTAATTGATTTCTTTAATGCACTATAAGTGAGAATGCACTATTCCTTGAGGTCCCCCGTCGACAATTAATTTCTGGAATGAATTCTTCGCTTGTATAGGTAAATTTGTGGTAAATTTGCGTTTAACAGTGACCTTTTACTGTACCATGTCATGGCACACCTCATTATAATTGCAGCATAGTTATTTCAATTATATATTGTCTTTGTAAAGATGTCAGCAAATATGTCATTCACAGATTTAAACAACTTTTTAAACCAAGTTTTAATAGATTAAAACGTTTGCTTGGCCAATTGGTATCGCACCTTTAAATCCAATTCCTGAAATAAAATGGGTTGTGTTTTCATGTTGTCGAGTATAAACTAAAGTGGATTTTTGGATTAATCAATCAGTTATTCCCTAAACTTTCACATTGCGTATCGTAGACAGTGATAGTTATCAAGTATACAGGTGTACTGACTGATCAGCCAGACACATGAATAGTACTGTCCATTAAATGTTTCAAGAACTATTTTCAAACTTTTTTTTTTTCCATCTGTTTCATACCTTATTTTAAACTTTCAATGTGCACTGTGGATGAGATACGAGGGATAGGAAACAAAGGAAGGAAAGGAGCGGCTCAAACAAATAAATCTCTAAATCTCCCCATCTGACGAATAACTCACACTTCTGTGATCTGTGTATCGTATTAAATAAGTCATGGTATATTTTATACAAACATCTAATGAAAACGTCTTTCACAGCATACTATCACTTAAGAGTATAAATATGAATCAAGCTTTTGGCCCAAGTAGCCTGTTAAATATATTGTAGAAGTTATCATTTATTTGCTTAGCTTGCATTAGTATTATGGACGATTTTGAGAAAGGGAGATGTCTCGCCTTCAAGAAGATGACTCAGCAGGAATCATCAGAGAGAAGGACGTGGGCGGGATTTGGCAGGTGTTGGTCCCATGTTTTCACCTTGAAACCCTATCCTTAGTGTGTTGTGTCTTGTAGTTTAGTATGTTATGTCTTGTAAACTTAGAAACCTCCCTATTTTCAAATAAATGCAGGAGCGACAGGAGAGATTGTTTAGAGCGTGTTGAGAGGCTGTGATCTGAACAATCTCCCATACGCCCTCCTCATGAGAAAAAGAAACCAGCATCTTCATTCCTTTTGTGTCTATTTTTTATAATGTTGGGTAAGATAAATCCAACATTAAATTGGTCCTTCGAGCCGGATGTCAACACACCCGAGGATTCCAGTTGTGGAGCCGACTTCCAGTTAAGAGACCGTGGCCACGGCAAGTAAGACCCTTTACGGGACTGGTCTTCGTTCTCCTCAACTGGGATCTGAAGGTTGACGACAATCCACAGGATTGAAGACGACTGGTGAGTTAAATTTTAAAAACATTTTTAGGAAAAAGGATTAAAGAGTGAGTGAATTGCGCGACGAAGAAGTCTGCGGCAGAATAAACCTTGTGTAATACTAGTCACTGGCAAGTTGTAAGAGGGACGGCGGAGTCCGACATATTCCGCGAGGACGGCGGAGTCCTGTACGTACTTAAATTCCGTGTTTAATAAAGAAACTAGGAAAGTTTCGTTGCGTCGTAGTTAAATTCCGTATAGGACGGCGGAGTCCTCTAACGAGCTGTTGACAGACGTAGTTAAATTCCGTATAGGACGGCGGAGTCCTCTAACGAGCCAGTGTGAATGAAAACTGTTTGAATGAGAGTGTAAATGGGAAATGGGAAACCACTAAGTTTTTCATTCCATACCAAAACAGTGGGAAAGTAAACGGTGGACTTTTGTGGATGCAAAGGCAAGAATTCTCCACTCGAAAGAGTTGAAGTGAGAATTACCACAGAAAGTAAATTTGAATCACCGTCCTACTGAAAAGAAACAGTGTTCTAGACTTCCCTAGGTAGTATTACACTGAACCAAATAATTTCAAATGGGGAAAGGAAGTAGTAAAATAAAAAAACAGGGATACACTGCAGTGTAAAGGTTGGAAGTTCATTAAATTAAATTTAAAAGAAAAAAAAAACAGGATCCTGATAAAATTTAATATTTAGAGACAGGGATAACCGAACACGGCTTTAATGGTTGGTTAAATACACAAAAAATAGCCGCGTTGCAGGAATCAAATTATATAAAAATAAAAGAGAATACGCCCCTCCTTGAGCCGTCACCTTGTCGTGGTGGAGGGGTTTGTGTGTCCCAGTGATCCTAGGAGCTAAGTTGTCTGGGGCTTTATGCCCCTGGCAGGGTCACCCATGACAAACAGGTCCTAGGTGAGGGACCAGACAAAGCACGGCTCAAAGACCCCTAATGATGACGACAAACAATGGACTTCGTTTTCCCTTGCCCGGACGCGGGCCACCGGGGCCCCCCACTGGAGCCAGGCCTGGTGGTGGGGCTCGAAGGCGAGCGCCTGGTGGCCGGGCCTGCACCCATGGGGCCCGGCCGGGCACAGCCCGAAAGGGTAACGTGGGTCCCCCTTCCCATGGGCTCACCACCTGTGGGAGGGGCCATAGGGGTCGGGTGCAGTGTGAGCTGGGCGGTGGCCGAAGGCGGGGACCTTGGCGATCCGATCCCCGGCTACAGAAGCTGGCTCTAGGGACGTGGAATGTCACCTCTCTGGCAGGGAAGGAGCCCGAGCTGGTGTGTGAGGTCGAGAAGTTCCGACTCGATATAGTCGGACTCGCCTCCACACACACCTGGGGCTCTGGTACCAGTCCTCTCGAGAGGGGTTGGACTCTCTTCCACTCTGGAGTTGCCCATGGTGAGAGGCGCCGAGCAGGTGTGGGTATACTTATTGCCCCCCGGCTCGGCGCCTGTACGTTGGGGTTCACCCCGGTGGACGAGAGGGTAGCCTCCCTCCGCCTTCGGGTGGGGGGATGGGTCCTGACTGTTGTTTGTGCCTATGGACCAAACAGCAGTTCAGAGTACCCACCCTTTTTGGAGTCCTTGGAGGGGGTGCTGGAGAGCGCTCCCGCTGGGGACTCCATTGTTCTGTTGGGGGACTTCAATGCTCACGTGGGCAATGACAGTGAGACCTGGAAGGGCGCGATTGGGAGGAACGGCCCCCCCGATCAGAACCCAAGCGGTGTTCTGTTATTGGACTTCTGTGCTCGTCACGGATTGTCCATAACGAACACCATGTTCAAGCATAAGGGTGTCCACACGTGCACTTGGCACCAGGACACCCTAGGTCGCAGTTCGATGATCGACTTTGTGGTCGTGTCATCGGACTTGCGGCCGCATGTCTTGGACACTCGGGTGAAGAGAGGGGCGGAGCTGTCAACTGATCACCACCTGGTGGTGAGTTGGCTCCGATGGTGGGGGAAGATGCCGGTCCGACGTGGCAGGCCCAAACGTATTGTGAGGGTCTGCTGGGAACGTCTGGCAGAATCCCCTGTCAGAAGGAGTTTCAACTCCCACCTCCGACAGAACTTTGCTCATGTTCCGGGGGAGGCGGGGGACATCGAGTCCGAGTGGACCATGTTCCGCGCCTCCATTGCTGAGGCGGCCGACCGGAGCTGTGGCCGTAAGGTGGTCGGTGCCTGTCGTGGCGGCAATCCCCGAACCCGTTGGTGGACACCAACGGTGAGGGATGCCGTCAAGCTGAAGAAGGAGTCCTATCGGGCCTTTTTGGCCTGTGGGACTCCTGAGGCAGCTGATGGGTACCGGCTGGCCAAGCGGAATGCAGCTCTGGTGGTCGCTGAAGCAAAAACCCGGGCATGGGAGGAGTTCGGTGAGGCCATGGAGAAAGACTTCCGGACGGCTTCGAGGAAATTCTGGTCCACCATCCGATGTCTCAGGAGAGGAAAGCAGTGCACCACCAACACTGTGTATAGTGGGGATGGGGCGCTGCTGACCTCGACTCGGGACGTTGTGAGTCGGTGGGGAGAATACTTCGAAGACCTCCTCTATTCCACCGACACGCCTTCCCATGGGGAAGCAGAGTGTGGGTTCTCTGAGGCGGGCTCTCCTATCTCTGGGTTTGAGGTCACCGAGGTAGTTAAAAAGCTCCTCGGTGGCAGGGCCCCGGGGGTGGATGAGATTCGCCCGGAGTTCCTAAAGGCTCTGGATGTTGTGGGGCTGTCCTGGTTGACACGCCTCTGCAACATCGCGTGGACATCGGGGACAGTGCCTCTGGATTGGCAGACTGGGGTGGTGGTCCCCCTTTTTAAGAAGGGGGACCGGAGGGTGTGTTCCAACTACAGGGGGATCACACTGCTCAGCCTCCCTGGTAAGGTCTATTCAGGGGTGCTGGAGAGGAGGGTCCGTCGGGAAGTCGAATCTCAGATTCAGGAGGAGCAGTGTGGTTTTCGTCCTGGCCGTGGAACAGTGGACCAGCTCTACACCCTCGGCAGGGTCCTCGAGGGTGCATGGGAGTTCGCCCAACCAGTCTACATGTGTTTTGTGGACTTGGAGAAGGCGTTCGACCGTGTCCCTCGGGGAGTCCTGTGGAGAGTGCTTCGGGAGTATGGGGTACCGAACCCCCTGATACGGGCTGTTCGGTCCCTGTACGACCGGAGTCAGAGTTTGGTCCGCATATCCGGCAGTAAGTCGGACTCGTTCCCGGTGAGGGTTGGACTCCGCCAAGGCTGCCCTTTGTCGCCGATTCTGTTCATAACTTTTATGGACAGAATTTCTAGGCGCAGCCGAGGCGTAGAGGGGGTCCGGTTTGGTGGCCTCAGTATTCCATCTCTGCTTTTTGCAGATGATGTGGTTCTGTTGGCTTCATCAAGCCGTGACCTCCAACTCTCATTGGAGCAGTTCGCAGCCGAGTGTGAAGCGGCTGGGATGAGAATCAGCACCTCCAAATCTGAGACCATGGTCCTCAGTCGGGAAAGGGTGGCATGCCATCTCCAGGTCGGGTATGAGATCCTGCCCCAAGTGGAGGAATTCAAGTATCTTGGGGTCTTGTTCACGAGTGAGGGAAGAATGGAACGGGAGATCGACAGGCAGATCGGTGCAGCGTCTGCAGTGATGCGGACTTTGTATCGGTCCGTTGTGGTAAAGAAAGAGCTAAGCCGAAAGGCGAAGCTCTCAATTTACCGGTCGATCTTCGTTCCTACCCTCACCTATGGTCATGAGCTGTGGGTCGTGACCGAAAGAACAAGATCCCGGATACAAGCGGCCGAAATGAGTTTCCTCCGCAGGGTGTCCGGGCTCTCCCTTAGAGATAGGGTGAGAAGCTCGGTCATCCGGGAGGATCTCAGAGTAGAGCCGCTACTCCTCCGCATTGAGAGGAGCCAGATGAGGTGGCTGGGGCATCTGATTCGGATGCCTCCCGGACACCTCCCTGGTGAGGTGTTCCGGGCATGTCCCACCGGGAGGAGACCCCGGGGACGACCCAGGACGCGCTGGAGAGACTACATCCTTCGGCTGGCCTGGGAACGCCTCGGGATCCCCCCGGAAGAGCTGGATGAAGTGGCTGGGGAGAGGGTAGTCTGGGCGTCCCTGCTGAAGCTACTGCCCCCGCGACCCGACCCGGATAAGCGGTAGAGAATGGATGGATGGATGGATAAAAGAGAATACGGACAAACCACCGTTAAACATGGGAAAGGCCCTGTTGTCTGCAGCCTTGCAGCTTATCACAGAAGTAGAAGATAAAAAAAAAATGTGATGAGCTGCATATAACTCTGTGGTACAAAAACACACAAGGGCCAGACCTAGGATATGAAAACAAGTTACGACATGCGACACCTGATAAATTCAGTATTAATAATCTATTTATTTCCACATTTAATTATTTCAATATTTTTCTAATAATTTCAATATTTACAACCTCAATTCCAATGAAGTTGGGACATTGTGTTAAACATAAATCAAAACAGAATACAATGATTTGCAAATCATGTTCAACCTATATTTAATTGAATACACTACAAAGACAAGATATTTAATGTCCAAACTGATAAACTTTTTTTTTTTTTTTTAGCAAAAAAGGATATCACCACATGGGCTCAGGAACACTTCAGAAAACCAATGTCAGTAAATACAGTTCGCCGCTACCTCCTCAAGTGCAACTTGAAACTCTACTATGCAAAGCAAAAGCCATTTATCAACAACACTCAGAAACGCCGCCGGCTTCTTGGGCGCGAGCTCATCTAAGATAGACTGATGCAAAGTGGAAAAGTGTTCTGTGGTCCGAGTCCGCATTTCAAATTGCTTTTGGAAATTGTGGATGTTGTGTCCTCCGGGCCAGAGGAAAAGAACCATCCGGACTGTTATGGACGCAAATTTCAAAAGCCAGCATCTGTGATGGTATGGGGCTGTGTTAGTGCCAATGGCATGGGTAACTTACACATCTGTGAAGGCACCATTAATGCTGAAAGGTACATACAGGTTTTGGAGAAACAGCCTCAGGATGCTGGACTTGGGGTTGAACCCTCCGCACATTGTAAGGGGCTTTCTTGTTTTGATGTCAGTGGCTTGCCTCTCTTCCAGTGGCCAGGGTATTATGCCAGCGGGGTATCTGATTGCTGGCAGCGCATAGATGTTAATGGCCTGGATCTTATTGCCATTCAGCTGATTATTCTGGCTCTCTCTCACCCTCTTTAGGTGTTGGGCTACGGCTGTCCTTTGAGCTGCCTCCTCATGTTTGCCATTTGGCTGTGGAATTCCAAGGTATTTCTAGCTGTCCTGTGCATCAGTTATGCTGCCCTCAGGTAGTTCTACCCCTTCGATTGTGATCATACTCCCTCGTCTAGATATCATTCACCCGCACTTATCTCGTCCAAATGACATTCCAGTGTCATTGCTGTATATCCTTGTGAGGTGGATCAGGGAGTTGATATCACGCTTGTTCTTGACATATAGCTTGATGTCATCCATGTAGAGGAGGTGGCCACTACATGTTGTTCCACTTCTGAACCGATACCCGAAACCACTCTTGGTTATGATCTGACTGAGGGGGTTCAGGCCTATGCAGGACAGCAATGAGGACAGAGCATCTCATTGGAATATGCCACATTTGATGTTCAGCTGTGTAACTGGCTTTGAGTTGGCTTTCAGAGTTGTCTTCCATAGCCTGCTTGAGTTATTGATGAATATTCTTAGGATCATGTTGATCTTATACAGTTCCAGGCACTGCCGTATCTGTGTGTGGCATTGAGTTGGAGGCTTGTTTGTATTCAATCCAGGCAGTGCACAAGTTGGTACTTCTGGTTTGACAGTCTTGGGCGCTTGCTCTGTCGATCAGTAGCTGGTGTTTGGCTCCTCTGGAGCCTCATGTACAAAAAGTGCGTACGCACAAAAACGTGGCGTACGTTCTTTTTCACAGTAAAGTTCAGATGTATCAAACATAGAAACATATGCTGCCATCCAAGCAACGTCTTTTTCATGGACGCCGCTGCTTATTTCAGCAATACAATGCCAAACCACATTCTGCACGTGTTACAACAGCGTGGCTTCGTAGTAAAAGAGTGCGGGTACTAGACTGGCCTGGCTGCAGTCCAGACCTGTCTCCCATTGAAAGTGTGTGGCGCATTATGAAGCGTAAAATACGACAACGGAGAACCCGGACTGTTGAACAGCTGAAGCTGTACATCAAGCAAGAATGGGAAAGAATTCCACCTACAAAGCTTCAACAATTAGTGACCTCAGTTCCCAAACGTTTATTGAATGTTGTTAAAATAAAAGGTGATGTAACACAGTGGTAAACATGACCCTGTCCCAGCTTTTTTTAAATGTGTTGCAGCCAATAAAATCAAAGTTAAAGATTGTTTGCTAAAAACAATAAAGTTGATCAGTTTGAACATTAAATGTCTTTGTAGTGTATTCAATTAAATATAGGTCGAACATGATTTGCTAATCATTGTGTTCTGTTATGTTTAACACAACGTCCCAACTTCATTGAAATTGGGGTTGTAATTATTTCAATATGAATTGATTGAATTTTGCCACTCCTGTCCCCTGTGTATCATGAAAAAATTGTATTTGTCATTCTCTCCCATCAAACTCGGTGGGTGGACAGTGGGCGGGAATAGAGTCGATCCAGCCCCAATCAAATTCCTTGTTCTGACATGAGCTCTTCTATGAGTTGTTAATAGTTTAGGAAAAGCCATGGATTTTACAGTGAATACATGGGCTGGTATTTATTTATTTATTTAAATCTTTATTTAACCAGGTAAGGCAGAGAACAGTTTCTCATTTACAATGCCAACCCGACTGCAGAGAGCAGGGCAAAACATGGCCGAAAAAAAGCAAGCACAAAAAAGTACAAATACAACTGTACTATGTGATATACATTACATATACACAAAACATAAAAACAGAACATGAAACATTAAATAACAAAATCACAAATAACCAGACAAAACTTCACCAATCAAAAAACACCATAAAAATCACAAATAACCAGACAAAACTTCACGAATCAAAAAACACCATAGACATTGGGCATACGACACATTGGGGATGTGTCGTTCGCCTTTTGATTGCCCTCTTCAAAACTCCAAACCACACAGCAATTTAATTTGCTGGTAACCCACAATAAAATTTATCAAATAGATTGTCATTGTCACAGGTACAAAGAAATTAAAAGTGCTTCCAGTCAGTGTAACATTCATTTAAAAATATATAAAACAAAGAATGAATATATATATATATATACAGTACATACACATACGCATACACGTGTACATAAAAGAATAAATAGAAGGAATGCATACTTCCTGTCATATTGTGTTTTTTTGTTTTTTAGCATTGAAGGTGGTTATTGCAGTTGGATAAAAACTGTGTTTGAGTCTTTGCATTCTGAGCCACTGTGTACCATATGCACATGAAGCACATCAATATGCAGGTGCAGAAAAAAAGACACCAGTGGTCTCTGTGTGATGTTATTCTTCCTGAGTATTCTCAGCAAGTACAGTCTCTGCTGGGCCTTTTTCAGCCGCTCAGAGGTGTTCAGGCTCCAGGATCAGCTCTCCTCTACAGTATGTGGACTCCCAGGAAGCAGAAGTCTGCCACCCTCTCCACACAGTCCCCGCTGGTGGGGTCTAAGTCTTCTTTCTCCTGTGGTCTATGAAGAGTTCTTTGGTCTTAGATGTGTTAGGGAGCAGGTTGTTGGCCCTGCACCATGTGGACAGCCGCTCCACCTCATCTCTGTAGGCAAATGCATCTTAGTGTCTTAGTGCCTTTTTATGGTTCTTTTACAAACAGTCCTTCTGTGTCATTCAAGCTGTCTTTACCTTTAATGCCACTGGAAAGAGCCTCATTATGCTGTTGCAATACACCAGGGGTATTTGTGTGCTGAAGTGCCAGGATGAGGGAGCCATTTTGCATTCACACAATATCAGACAGCAAAATTAATTGTGCTATTTCTGAGATATGAATATTATGAATTTGTGAAAGTGTCCGAACTATTGAATGTATTTACCATTACTATGATTCTATAAAGACAATTGTAATGGGTTGAATGAGTAGTTAGAATCATTTATGCACTTTTAGCCACAGTTTGAAGGGCAACAATTCAGTTTTCAACTCACACAATTTTTATGAAGGTGTTTTTGTCTTTACCGAAATGCTCTTTTGTCTTTACTGTTGAAAAAGAAGTGTATTTTATAGTGTATTTCTGCCAGGAAATTGTTCTTCAAACGTCGACTAAACAGTAGGTGTGATATAATGCTGCCACCTTGAATAGTGTCAAAGGCCTGGTACACACAGCCTGTTTTTGTGCCAATTTTGCCCCTTCCCTACCAAGCATGTCAAATGCCAGACAATCTTAAATCTTATTAGATTATCCTGTAAAATTGTCTTTAGGTCTGATGTGTATGCGGAGTGGATTTGTTCCAATTTGAAACAAGTCAACGCCTGTTGAACGGGTTCAATATTTACGACTAAAACGTGCGTGGGGAACATCGACATCCCCCAAGTCTTGACACCGTGAATTGTGACGTGAAACAGAATGGAACCAAACAAAGAAGCACTGAAGACTTGACGAACACGGAAACAACCGTAAATGAAGACAAAAATGTCTTATCCGATGTTGTTTTATGTATAAAAATGGGGTCCCCAGACGCCAAGAAGTATTTTATTGAGAACAACGCCACTTCAGAATGCTCCCGGGTACAGCAACCTTTAGCAACACTTGAGAAACATAGGCGCAGATCCAGAAATGTTTCTTCTTCTTCAGGTTTGTGAAATCCCGTGTGAGCATGCGAGACAGTTTGGCAGTACAGCAGAATCTTTGTGTGTTGCCTGCTCTGTTGAGATTCTTGGAGCACACCAAACGCATGATGACTAAAACTGTTGAATGCCTAATTTTTTTTATCTTTATGTCTGGGGACTGTAGCAGATAATATTTTTTTATACATCTTTTAACAGTGGAAAAATGTGTGTACTAGGCCAAACATATGTATAGTTCATGAGCAATCTGTCTCGAATAAATCTGTCACTCCATGACACTAACATACATTTTTTATTTTATAATCCACTCAACATGTAAAATTTCTTTTTTTTGAGAAAAAAATACTTTGAACATAGATTATATGTGGGTAATTTAAAGGACTATTCAAATTGCATCAGGCATACTGCAAAAAAAAAATAAAATTAATTAAGGAATGGTGGACGACTGGTTAGAGCGTCTGCCTCACAGTTCTGAGGACCGGGGTTTGATTCCCGGCCCCGCCTGTGTGGAGTTTGCATGTTCTCCCCGTGCCTGCGTGGGTTTTCTCCGGGTATTCCGTTTTCCTCTTAGATCCCAAAAACATGAACGCTAGGTTCATTGAAGACTCTAAATTGCCCGTAGGTGTGAATGGTTTGTTGTTTATATGTCCCCTGCGATTGGCTTGCAACCAGTTCATGGTGCCCGTTGATAGCTGAGATAGGCTCCAGCAGTCCCACGACTTTTGTGAGGATAAGCGGCTCAGAAAATGGATGGATGGATGGATAATTAAGGTGAGGAATTTAATAGGGATGAAACGATATCTATATCTCACGGTTCGGTTTTATCACAGTATTAAGCTCATGCTACGATATTTATTGCGATATTGTGGGAACGCTCATGGTATTTCAATAAGACTCATGGTTTTGCAGAAATAGTCACAGTACAGGTGCGTCAAAGAAGCAAAAGCAGGAGAACCGGGGAAAAAAAACTCTTTTCGTTGCTGGCAGAGTCCTTCTCAAGGACTTTAGTAGTTTCTGTGTGTTTTCCCACAGGTTTTTTTGAAAAAGACATCTTTAAATCATATATTACCATGCACTTCTATCCCCGTCCATCCAATGTTTACGTTCGTATCCTGTACCTCAAAAACAGTATTATTGCTGCAGTAGTAATCATGCTATGCTCACAATAACAAAATTGTCCATTGAGAAATTGTCTGTTCACTAATTTAAAGCAAAGCAATTTTATATTGTGCATTTCATATACAAGGTAACTAACTCAATGTGCTTTACATGATTAAAAGCATTTAAAAATAACGAATAAAAACAGCTTATAAACATTTAAAACAAAGAGAAAAAAAAGTACAATTAAAACAGCCTACAGTGCAAGAAATATCATTTAAAAGTAGAAATGCTCTAAAAACTATGAGAAAAAGGATGAGTTTTTAATCTGGACTGAAAAACATTCACACTTGGGGCTGACAGTCACTTCTGTTGTCAACTTACTCCATTTGTGTGCAGCATAATACCTAAATGCTGCTTCACCATGTTTGCTTTGGACTCTGTGCTCCACTATTTGACCTGAGTCTGTTGATCTTAGAGCCCTTCTGAGTTTATAGTCCATTAGCATGTATTACTTGTATTCAGGACTTAAACCATTGAGTGAATTATAGACCAGTAGCAGAACTTTAAAATCTATTCTAAAGCTGACTGGGAGCCAGTGTAAAGACTTTAAAATTGGAGTAATATGCTCTGACCTCTTTGTTCTGGTCAGAACCTGAGCTGCAGCATTCTGAATGAGCTGCAGCTGTTTAATGCTCTTTTGGGGAGTCCAGTCAGAAGACCATTACAATAGTCAAGTCTACTTGAGATAAAAGGATGGATGAGCTTCTCCTGGTTTGCTTGGTACATGCAAGCCTTCACTCTGGATATATTCTTCAGATGGTAGAAGGCACTTTTAGTAATTGATTTGATATGACTGTTGAAAGTCAGGTTGGAATCTATCAGTACACCAAGGTTTCGGACTTGGTCTTTGGTTTTTAAAGAGAGTGACTCCAGGTATTTACTAACAGCAATCTTCTTTATTACCGAAAACAATTATCTCAGTTTTGTTGTGGTTTAATTGACGAAAATTTTGGCTCATCCAGTTATCTGTTTTAGACAGTGACACAACACCTCAATTGAACTGTAGTCATCTGGAGACACTCCTAGATATAACTGTGTGTCATCTGCATAGCTATGATAGTCAAAATTAAAGTTCTGAAGAATTTGACCCATGGGTAGCATATAGAAGCTGAACAGGAGGGGTCCAAGAACTGACCCTTGAGGGACCCCATAGGTCATTGCCATTTGATGAGATTGAACACTTCCAATGGTTACAAAATAACTCCTTTCCTCCAGATAGGACCTGAACCATTTAAGGGCTGTTCCATTTAGTCATATTCAAGTTTCCAACCTGTTCAAGAGTATTTACAGTTAACAGTATTTAGTGTCATATTTTTTTTATTTATAACATTTGAAATTTTATACTGCCTACTAACAGTGATTTCTTTGTTTGAGTCCAAAAATTCAGCCATAAACGTAGGAACACTCTCAAAGGCATGGGAATCCTTAGTTTCTCTTCTTCCGCTTCGTGATATTATAGGATTTATTTTTCTGAGCAGCCTGTGTAACATGTTTTAATTTAAAATGTGGACATTTTATTTGAAGAGGGGGAAGTATGTCAGATTTATTTTTGCAGTGATATATCAGTGTGTGTTCACTGTGATGGGTAAAATGCAGAGAACAAATTTCGTTTGCATGCATGCATGTTCATGCCAATCAAGGTGGTGATGATTCTTCTTCTTTCTCTCGATGGCATGGACCTATTTTATAAAATTTTTGCGACTACTGTAACGGAATGGTGGAGGGATATGTTACAACAGGGATTTGGAATTGTTAATATCTCTCCGTGTGATATTCTTTCACGCGTGACTTTCAACTTCAGATAAACACCACACCAATAACGAGTGCTCCTGGTACAATGCGCTTAAATAATTCGGCGGATCATCTCTTTGAGGGGGAGTGGTGGCGGCGGCCTGCGGCTGGCCGGCTCATGGGGCTTCCTGGTGGCTGCAGGCGCTGGCCGAACGCGGCTTCACGAAGCGGAGGTCCACTAGCAGCCGATCCCGGTCTGTAGGAGTGTTTGCTAGGACGGAGGCTGGCACGAACAACCAGGCGACTCTTGGCCAATCGATTGCGATGCGGCGCTCAGACCGGCACAGCAGCCTTTCGGTCACATGGGCCAGTCAGAGAATCAGTGCAGTTTTTGTGACGTACCCACATGGGTTATGCATCTAATCGGGCGCATTTATGTTCTTCATGAGGAAGTGCAGCACTGTAGCCTGGCTGTAGCAGCCTGTCTAAGCGGTGTGGCTGCGTATAGCTGGGCCAAAACTAAATTTTAGGCACAATGGCTAATTTTTTTTTTACCAAGACAAGACTTTTAATTTTGTGATATCATGAATACTGTTACATCCCTATAATTTAATTCATTGTAAACTCGGTGACAGGCCCACTTTAGTGGTACTGGTACTTAAACATAAAATATTATTCATGCGTTCAAGTTAAGGTTTTAAAGGATACCTTTTGCTTTATCGTGAGATTGAGTGATAAGATTTTCAGCAAAATTCTGTGCCTTTCATTCAAATATGTCACCCCATGACAGTCACTGCGTGATGTCATTTTTATTTTAATGGTTCTAAAAATGTCTGGTAGAAGAAAATCACCTCTGCTACCAATTATGTCATGCAAAAATAAAATAAAACCTTGGCCACTAAAAATATAGAAACCCTCCCATAACTCCCACAAAATTCAATAAATACCTCCGCTTTGTACACCATATGCTCCGTGTCTGATATTCCTGCATCTACATTACATGTCAT
>NC_084505.1:33207626-33215126 GCF_024500385.1 Phyllopteryx taeniolatus | reverse complement strand
TCTCTTTTTTAAATTAGACCTGTTGTGTAACTTGTTTCACACAATTTAAGAGTTACCAGGTGTCTCAATAAAAAGTCTTGGACATTCTTCGATTAATACACAAATGTTAAAATAATTACAGCACCGTTGTCACACGTTCAAATCTGTTTTTGGGGTGGTACTGTCTAAATCATTACTGTGATTACCAGGGCCAGTGCTAGTGTGTTGCTAACTTTTGTTGCTATGTATAGCGATATTTCCTCTAGTGACATTAAAAAAAAAAGAAAAAAAAAAGACTACAACCAAATGTACCGGCTTTTTTCTAGTGTTATTGGAAACTCCCTCGAAACTTTTTTCTTTTTTTTGCCTCGACTTGCCAGAAATGTTTTTAGCACTAAATGGTGGCAGCAAACTTCACAATCAGCAACAGACAGAAAAACAGTCTTCAATTATCACCACTCCCAGTTTAAGTTAACTCTAAAACTAAACATAAAACAAAGAGTACGTATTTAACCAAACCACTTCACCAAATACCAGCAGTCTACCAGCTTACTCCAAATACAATTGGAAACGCCATAAACAGGCTACCAAAACTAGCATTGGTATTGCAGTATATACTTTTACAACTTACATTTGAATACAATGGTCGTGACAATACTCCACGCATATATTCTTTATCCTCTGTGAAAAGCATCTATTATTGCACTTTAGTTGCGATGGTCTTACAACTCCCCCGTGGTGTTTAAGACATGCACACTTGGAGCAGCACGATGTACTGTATTCGAGTAAAGCATGAAATCACAATCCACAAGTACATTGCTGTAATTATTAAAAGCTGATGAAAATGGCATTTCAATGTATTTCAATCGAAAAGGATGACTGGATATGCAAGTTAAGAGCATGGTCACGGAATGAAATGTACGCATCAATCACGGCCCAATTGTACAATTTTTCCAATATAACATACTGAGCAATATTAATTAAACATTTTCACTTTCACACTTTAAATTGTTGGCTGCTCCTAATTAATACACAAAATTAAAATAACAGTCCCACTGAAATTACATAATTACATTACCATTTAAAAAAATAACTTTCCTGGAGTGTAACTGAAGTTTCCTTAGCAATTTAAAAAATCTTTCGTTTTTTTCACAAGCTGCTAAACCACCCAATAACTCCTTTAACGCCCCCTAGAGGACGTACTCCCACTTTTGAAAGCTCATTACTCGTGAGAGTTTTAATCCATTTAAATGAATTTAATTTCCATTCCCACAAGTCCTAAAAGTTTTCTGATCAAGATGGAAAATTGTGCACTAAACTACAGCTGAAATAAGATGTAACCACATCAGTGGCATCTCGTAGAAGGAAGCGGACTCCTGAGACAAAAGCTTAGAAACTGAAACGCTGTACAGGATGTTCTTTTACAACCCGAGAGAGGATGTTGTGTTCGAACCAGCCAAGGGGTGCATAAAAGCAGACAACCGATCCTCCTGAACCCCCACCCGCCGCCTCCCCTTCCGACCGTCATCTGAGAGGTCTAATACAAAGATAAGACATGGACGTGTCAACGCAAACGAGAGTGGTGACGAGAGAAGCGTTGCTTGAGTGCCTTTTGGAAACTCCTGAAAACACAAAAACAAAATCTTCAACTGGAACTTTCCAACTTTAAAGAGAATGTGAATCAAAGTTGTTGTTGTTGTTGTTGTTGTTTTTACCAGGAAACTGAATCATGCACATTCCAAAGAGATCAATATGAAAAAATATACAAAGATTCTGCCTTAACAAACATAATACTGCTCAGGTTTTGACTTTCCCAGAGAAATATTCATTTAGAGGAGATAATTTAAATCATTTTAACTAATGGAGACAGTAGTGCATACGGCTTTTTTTTTTTTTTTAAATTGCTTACACTTGCAAGAGCAAACAGGATAAGCACTAATTTTCTATATATAGGCTTAAAGCTGCTTAATGCCACTCCCAGCTGAATTTACGGTCAAACTAAACAGAGCATTATGCATATATTTAAAACAACCAACCAACTGCCTAAACAAAGACTTGTAAGCTTAATACTGACAGAATGGAAAACGGCATTCACATGCTATGATTAGCGGTTTGAGTTTTAACAATATGACAGTTTTAGAACCCTTTAACTCATTCAACATGGTTATTTGACTGATATAACCGTCAATGGCAATGAATTTTGAGCAATGGATATTTGAACACAAACGGTGGGGCAACATGTAGACAGACAGTATTCACATGCATATATTATTTATCCTCTGTGAAATAAAGACTAATATTGCAGGTTATTGCCTCAATGAGAACAGTGAGAACAGCAATGTTCACACTGCAGGTCAAAATTATTGTATTTTATTTATTTATTTCTCTTCCCCTACCCTAGGTGATGTCAGATTTTTTTTTTCATGTCAATGTGAACGGTACAATTCCGTTTGTGTTTTTTCCCCCCCCCATATCTGACCCAGGCATCTTTCGTTTTTGGATGTAAATCTGATATGTATCGAGAATGGACGCGGAAGTCACGCTCACAAAATGTAACTTATCTTGGCACTGATGTCTCCTTTTAACGAAACTCCCTGACACAAAGTAATATCGTTTCTAACAAATGTCAAAATAATGTTATTTTCAAAATAAAAGTCAAGTCCGACCTGGACAGGGGAATCTCCGTTATTTGCTTCCATACAAAATTTGCACATAAATCGGCCATGCGCCATAGTCTATCACTAATCTGCACTAACAGTAGTAAAGTAATAGTTACTTGTTTGAAAACACTTTAAATAATATAACATTATTATGTTTGTGGAGGCAACCTTTTTTTGATACAGCTTTCGCATTGGAATGTTCATCACCATTGCTCCATCAACCGCAGAAGGTCTGCATCCATTCAAGAGTCTTAGGAGACGTGTGATGTCATCTTGAAAGAGTGAAAAGTATGCGGGGGGTTTACACACAAATGCTCAACAAACGCTGCACTCTACCCGTCGATGCCATTAAGAAGAGGTCGGGGATGGTAGGTGGGTCGGGGGGTGGGTCAAGTCAATGATGAGGGGAATCAAAACCCTCCCTAAAATCTATTCCAGATGACAATAAAGCAGCTCCGCATGTGATCCTCACACACACACAAAACATAAGAGTCACACATTGCACAAGAGCTTACAATATTCTGATTAAAAAAAAACACACAGATGGTCGCTCACTCGAACGCAACTCTAAGTCATCAGGCCTTCATCACACTTCTGCCTTTCCTCAATCGTCTGTGGATCCCCACCACTTCCTCTTCAAAGGTATAAATCCTGTTGTGACTTTTTTTTTTTCTCCTCTAAATAGTCTTGTCCATCCTATCCAATCACAGAGCACATAGACAAACAACCAGTCAAACTAAGACCTTAAGTACAATTTAGTCTTCAATGGACCTAAGGTGCATCTTTTTGGATTGTGGGAGGAAGCCGGGGTACCCGGTGAAAATCCACGCAACCACAGGGGCATCATGCAAACTCCACACAGGAAGGCCTAAGGCCGGATTTGAACCCCCAACCTCAGAACTGTTAGGCGGATATGCTAACCATTCTCTGCTGTAAGTGGTATGGAAAATAGATGGCTGGATGGACCAAATTTAAAAAATAAAAAAAAAATTCCAGCCTTGGTGGAGGTTTATTCACGACAAAGTGTGGTTCTTGGTTTGTAAAATGCCACAGATTCTACTGGTTATGGACCAAATTTTATTCTACTATTTTTAAAAATTGTTTTAAGTTTCTCAAAATATATTCACTGCGATTGGCTGGCAACCAGTTCAGGGTGTACCCCACCTCCTGCCCGATGATAGCTGGGATAGGCTCCAGCACGCCCGCGACCCTAGTGAGGAGACACAGCTCAGCTATCATCGGGCAGGAAGCGGGGTACACCCTGAACTGGTTGCCAGCCAATATTAGGGCACATAGAAACAAACAACCATTCGCACTCACATTTACACCTAGGGGCAATTTAGAGACTTCAATTAACCTACCATGCATGTTTTGGGGATATGGGAGGAAACCGGAGTGCCTGGAGAAAACCCACGCAGGCACGGGGAGAACATGCAAACTCCACACGGGTGGGTCCCGGGGATTGAACCCTGATCCTCAGAACTGTGAGGCTGACGCTCTAACCAGTCGTCCACCGTGCCACCTTTTTTAACATTCCATACTACAAAATAAGTCAATTATGTATTATTGCTGAAATCGGATCGGACCAGTATCGGCCAAAAATCAAGGCTGCAATATCGGTATTAGATCGGAGGTTTAAAAAAAAGAAAACGAAAATTCAAATAACAGGTTGCTAAGGTGCTAACATAGTAGCAAGGAGTAAGAGTGAATGCTGATTGCGTCAAGTCATTTATTGACACTCCAGTTGACGTTCATTGTAAAACTAAATGCACATAAAATAAATACAACTATTGAATGTTGAAATACATCTCAGACTTCCGTTTCTTTGTTTTTGTTCACAAAAATGGCTAGCTCAAAGCTAATGGATGAAAAAAAAAAAAAAAACTTTCCCTACTGTTGCTGATTATTGTTCTCTGTTCAAGTAATATTACTCGATCAAGCCTTTTCTAACATTCCATCCATCCATCCATTTTCTGAGCCGCTTCTCCTCACTAGGGTCGCGGGCGTGCTGGAGCCTATCCCAGCTATCATCGGGCAAGAGGCGGGGTACACCCTGAACTGGTTGCCAGCCAATCGCAGGGCACATACAAACAAACAACCATTCGCACTCACATTCACACCTACGGGCAATTTAGAGTCTCCAATTAATGCATGTTTTTGGGATGTGGGAGGAAACCGGAGTGCCCGGAGAAAACCCACGCAGGCACGGGGAGAACATGCAAACTCCACACAGGCGGGGCCGGGGATTGAACCCTGCTCCTCAGAACTGTGATGCTGACACTTCAACCAGTCGTCCACCGTGCCCTTTCTAAAATACCACACATTTTACCGACGATGGAACACATTTTTTTTTTCAATTTTAGTTTGTGTTTAATAATCTCAGTTTTTAAAGGGCATTCATCAATCAAGGGTGATTCCAAAGAAGTTATCAACCACTTTGTTTTGCTTATTACTGCCATCTCCAGGACTGGAGTAGAACAGTTTCAACTACAACTTGAGATTGTTGAATTTTACCTCCAAGACCTTTTTGGAAAAAAAAAACTGTAGCCAATGTTGAAAAACCCATGCATGATTTTTTTGCAATATGATCTATTTTTCTGGTTCTAGTCAGCACTCGAGCACGAGCTGGAAAATCTTAAGAGACATTTTTCCTGCATTAATCAGTATGCAATGTGGATTATTTCCAGCTTCCACCCCTACTGGTGAGCCTGATCTGCCAAATAAAGGATGCTACGCGGGTACTGAGGGCATGGAGGCAGTCAATCAGCATCCCCTTGTTGCCGTGACGACAAGCCAAACATGCTGTCTGCGCTCTTGGATGGAAACTGTGACAGTTGCAGTGCGTACACACATGAACACACTTACACCGCATTAGGAAAGTATACAGCCGTCATATCTGCCACACGCTAGCTAACCTTGGCGCCAGAAGCTGTCGTAAACAGGAAGTCATAACTGCATTTTCCTCACTAAACCCCCCGCCATCACTTCTTCTCACTCGCTCCGTGTCTACCGTGCAATCCTCCTGGTATTTCCTCATCGGCTTTTCCCGTCATTGTGGTCATGACACCGTTGGCCTGCCACAAACACTCCAAACAGCCAACTCAAGTGTTACGGTGAAGGTTCAACAGCCGTTAGTCAACCGTAAAAAGGAGTTCAAGTTGGATCCAGAGCAACGAGGGAATAAAATACAGTATATATAGGATTTTAATTGCAGCCTGAGCATCTGATGACGTTTTTACATGACTTTCCAAGTTAAATGTAAATTACTGCACAGTGTGGATCAGATCCACATGGTCTGACACTAGCTTGTAGATATTTGTGTAAAAAAAACAAAAAAATTCTTTTGAAAAGAGAATTTTCCCAAAAAAAAAAGGTATGATGTTTAGAATAATTCCTGCCCATTTAAAGGAGATGTGCATTTTTTTTCAAAATGTAAAGTGGTCATTGTGCATTTTTTTCCTCCACATTTTTAAACAGTTCCCAGTTGTCTTCATAAAATGTCTGACAATACAATAACCCTAATATCAAGAAATCATAGCTCTCGACACACTCCATATTTTGGAGCATTTTCCACTTCTCAATGCAGCTCAGCTTACCTTTTAACTCTGACATGACAGCAGCGGTGTCGTACCTATGGTGTTTCAGATAGTGTTGTCTGGCCATTGCTTCGCCCAGCCTAGTTGATCATGTCGTGGGCAAAGAAACGCAACCTGGGGGTGGTTACTGAAAAAATTGGCTCCACTGTTGAAAGCGCGGAACGGCTCGGTCACAGACACATTTTCCGAAATAGGAAGTCAGACAAACTTGGTTGTTTACTTTTACACTTAATGGGTTAGAAGGCACTTTAAAGACTCAATTATTTGTGTTCAAGCCATTTAAAAGGCAATTTTCTTCTATCTATGTCGCTAAATCAAGTGTAACCAGGAAGCTGCACACAAACAAATTCTTGAATGGCTGATGAAATCCACCCACTAAAACCATGGATTTAAAAGAAGAAATGCCCTTAAGACTATAAAATTTGGAGCATAATATGCAAAATAAACATTAAAAATTAATAAATAAACAAGAAGTACAGTACTGTAAAGTAAATTCAGAGTTTTGTTTCTAAATATATTATACATTTTTGAAGATAATTGCTGAAAACGTGCAAAGAACACATATAAAATTCATGATACATACATATTTTTTATTTTCCCATGACTCGAAGTAATGTGAAGACATCAGAAAGATGCTAGTTAAAGTCGCGTTCCTTTTTTCAGTGGGCGTGGTTTCACGTATTCACGCCCACAGCATTTTGAGAGCAGAGACAAGGACTTGATTTTTCACAATTTTGAAGCTTCGTTTTATATATTTGGTGATTTTTTTTTTATTCAATCATTTCAATTTGGAAAGGATGTGAACAACCTGTGTGTTGTGCGGAAGACATTTGTATTTTGTATCAAGAATTCACCTTGGCGGCAGCCGAACCTGAGGTTTTACCGACCCCACCCGCAACAGTCAATCGACCCGAGTCGCGCTCAGCCAATGGGGCGACAAACCGTAGGTGGAGCTCGAGCATCGGCAAGGACGCTCCCTCCGCGGCCGCCCCCTCTTGAAGGAGGCGGGGAGGCGGGGAGGCGGCCACGAGCGTCGGAGCCTGCCGCACCCTTTCCGCCCCTCGCAGCCCAAAGTCGGCGAGCGCAGCCCGGGCGTGCAGGTGAACGGCAAGAGCGCCGGTAAAAGTCCCGGAAGCAGGCGGACAGGTTGACACGAGGACAATTCGGGTTTTTTGCCAAGAATTCGGCAACGAGCTTCGCTGGAATTAGAAACAAAAATTTATTTTGTCTTTTTTTTTTTTAAATATATTTTGGTCGTGGTTCTG